>NC_085036.1:13502046-13504546 GCF_963692335.1 Osmerus eperlanus
AGTGTCTAATGTCAGTTATCAATAACTTTGCACAATGTATATGTAATTATCTGGTTAACATTTAAATAACATTAACTGAATGAATAGTTCAGCTAGTTGACATTATTAACTGGACAGCGCGTTATCCATTTGTACTGTATGATACGTTAGCTTGCTAGCCATCTAGAAACCACCGAAACGTTCTAGCTAACAACAGCCTAAATGGATAGTTACATTGCCAACCACACTAAAGATAGACGCCATTTTAACTAAGTTTAAGTGAGGTTACTAGCTCGATAGGTAGTCTAGGTGGTTAGGTTCACTCAACATACAGGCGCTAGCACTAGCAGGGGGTTTTCCAACAAGTTGGCAACTTACGCAGAACCACATGCCAATAAGCTACTATTAAACATGGTGGCCAGCTAGCTAGCTACGTACGCAACAGCTTTTAAGATGGCAAGCTAACGTTAGCTAAGAGACCGCCCTAGGAGCGAAGCTAGTAGCTAGATGCTAATTGTCAATAAACACCGATCCTTTCATAATGATTTACTATCATAACCCCAGCGTTAAGATTTATTTCATTTTAGATAACCAACACAGCCCTTTTGTAGCAGCCAGTTGTTGAAAGAACCCCCCTTCTCCGCCATTTTGTCTCTACTACGATTTCACACAAATGAATCCATCTTCAGACCATCTCAAACGCTCCTAGGAGCCCCCCGCTAGAGGGTGGGTGAGGGAGGAGAGGGGACAAGCGAATGAGGCACACTCCTCAAATAATAGTATCCATGAAAGCCTTACCATCATATCTCTCGGCTTGTTCGGCGAGTTTAGCCTGATATACTAAGTGCTCTCGGTCTGCCATGGTTTTCAGTATCAGGCTGTCGATGATGTGCGGGTGGAGGGAGAGAGGCTCGAACGTGGGTTAGTCAGTCGGCGGTTCCCGTGGTGGTGGAGCAGCAGCTTAGCGTCCCCAGTGTAGCTACCGGTAGCGCTGGTATAAAGATGGCGTTCGAATTCCATCCGGGAAACCCACGCATTCCACGCCGCCTTCCACCCCCCTCCCCCCCACCACCACCACCACCACCCCCCAATCATCCTAACACGCTTTCACTGGCCTCGGCATGGTCTCATCCTCTTTCTCAGAACGAATAACCTTGTCCGTGCATTCATGGATGGACTTTGAAGAGCACAACTCTTCAAAATCAAATTGTGTCCAGTCATCTGGCAGAAAATATGACCGTTGGGTCCGGAGGAAATCCATGGCACTGCTACCTCCAAACTGCCTTGACCTAAAGAACTCAGATATTTCCTTTTTTGGCATCCGATGACCCGTAAACTGACATTTGACTTGAACTTTCGGCAAAGGAGTGATGTAGCCCTGTAAAAATTCTGAGCTGAAAATTTCGCAGTTCGGACAAACATCTGTCTTAAGCCACTATGATGAGTTTAAAACTAGATGGTTTTGCTAATAGCTTTTTATTTACTAAGTATGGTAACACATTACATGCTACAAAAAATAAGGTAATTTGAATTTATATACTGTTATAGCACAATGGCACGTCATCGATTGAATATTTTCATTCATTTCTCTATTTTCACCAGCTCTCTTCAGAAGAGAAGGGATATCTTACAATGAAACATGATTAGAGTACAAAAGGAAATACATGGCAATGACACAATTTGGCATGGACAAAAGTCAAGTCACTCTGTTCCAAAGTCATATCAGGTTGACATAAGCAATGTCAGACATAAGGTGCACAATAGATTCAAAGTTGAGGATGTTTGTGAATGGTTAAACCCCATTAAACTTTAAAACGTTTAAAACAGTATCGATTGGTCTTGACAAGTTCAGATCAGTGGCATTATGCTCTATAACTGGGGGAGTGGCTTACAGTGCCTTTGCATGCACAGACAAATACACACACACACGCACCCACAGACTTGCAACAGTACTGTGGAAACAACAAGATGGATTGACACAGAACATTAACAGGTTAAATAACGATGGTAAAACAACTATGGAAATCAACGATTAAACATAGTTCTATAAAAGTATACCCATTTGTGCTTCATCCTGAACAAAAAAGCAAAACCATAAGAGGAAGCCGTGCTTTCCTTTTGTTCTTCCCTCCCTCTCAAGAAGTCCGTTTGAAATGTGCGATCAGGGTATTCTCCAGAGCTTCAAGGGCCACTTTTTCAGTTTCAGTTTGAGGTTTTTCAGTTAGAGGGTCTGTAGTGTTGTCATCCTGTCTCGCTGAAGCCATCAGCCACATCAGGGACAGTCTGGGGGGGCTGACTGCACTAACTCCACTCACTACACCCAGCTGTCATAGAAACACAACCTGGCTTTGAATGGAACATCTTTTAGTGGCTTGGTAAACATAGAAGTCATGTCATCCACACAGAGGTTTTCAAATGTATACACAGACTCAATGTTACAAATGACTGCAGCTTCATAAACATAACACGATAGGAATAGGGGCGTGGAAAATGTAGGAAAGGGTCAGGGAATTGTGCAACT
>NC_085036.1:13509546-13514546 GCF_963692335.1 Osmerus eperlanus
GACGTAGTTAGGTGGGTAGTTTCTATAGCTAACTTCACTTAGTACGTATATAAACTCACCTGATCCAGACTGTCGGTTGTTGCTGATGCTGTTGATTATGTAATGAGAGACTTTAGAGTTCTCAGACACCGACAACACATAGTCACCGGGGCTTGTGATCGAGTCTCGAACCAAGAACACGCCGTGTCTCTGACCCTGCAAGAGAGAAACCGCTTCCTGGCGGCTTAGCCTTCCCCAATACCAGCTAGCACGGTCCTCTGCGTCAAAGTTACCAGCCATGACTGCAAATCCACTCCGAGGCTTCAAGGCCTTCCCCTTCGCCTCTCCCTATCCGCAACTCATACAAAAACTTTGGCTTACTGAGGAACACGCTCGGGGACAAGCCACGGCATCTGTACTGTTCCAAAACGTTGGAATTCTACAACTTTTCTCTATTTCCACTAAACTGAACTGTGCACCCCCTGGTAAATAGTTAAATATTTCTAACAAAACTACAATGTTTATTTGTCATAGCGGTTACAATAAACACAATTCCTAAAGTCATCTGCAACATGAAACTCAAGGGCTGAAATGGCGGATCTTGGGAAAAAAGTTGACCTCATCCACCGGAAATGATGATTATTAGGTTGAGTGGTGGGCACAGTCAGATCATGCTGCCATCTTGATAAGGTCATTTTAGTGTGACTGGTCCAAAGTAAACAAACCTTGCACTTTTAAAACCAATTGTTGGGTGTGAATAAAGGTTAGATTTGTTATCATTAATTGTGTATGGTTCCATATTTTATTTCAATAGTTATGATTATTGTTTAATATGTTAATAATATAATCAAGTTATATTATTGTTTAGCAATAGTTGCAGTATAAACAAATTACAGTAGATGTCAGTCAAATACTCCATTCAGTATTCGTAATTGTTACTGAAGACTAAAATACATTTAATTTTATGGATAGTAGATTCTGATCGTCCACAAGCGCTTGGAGACCAAATGAGCTTGCAACTATTTATATAAAAAAGGTGATGCGCTGTTTGCCACACAGA
Source organism: Osmerus eperlanus (assembly GCF_963692335.1). Taxonomy (NCBI): domain Eukaryota; kingdom Metazoa; phylum Chordata; class Actinopteri; order Osmeriformes; family Osmeridae; genus Osmerus; species Osmerus eperlanus. The sequence continues at coordinate 13,510,586 of NC_085036.1, forward strand.
TCCAGCAACTGTCGCCACGTGACTGATGCGTTTTAAAACTGGAATTACAAAGAGAGCATGAGCAAATTAAGTAATGTCCGGATCACACATATGTTAGACAATTTAATTTAAATTAACGTGCATCCCTGAAAACTGAAATGCAGTTCTATCTTGTCATAAGTGAAAATCAAGTAGTCCTACTTGTCCAAGCCAGCAGTTTAATACTGGCTATTTCCATTGACCTGTCTCATCAATCATAAACGAAAATAGAATACAGGTGTGAATACAGGTGTGAAGGAGAAAAATTATAACAGTGTAGCTTAATCTTCAGTTCATGGTCATTGTCATGGTTACTGTTACCTGGTAATCAGACACATTCCTGATTGGATGAGTTCATCTCGGAAGATCCAATACTTCCTGTGTCGTTTCCCTCTTCTCCCAACCTCCACAGAGCCAACCAGTCTACCCTTTACTGGTCTGTTCCTGTGGGCTGTGTGGACTGAAGGGATGATTCACCAAGTTCACAATGTGCAACAGTCGTTTCATTTCTGTGTCCTTCCTCTGTGTTTCTGTCTGCTGCAGCGTCTCTAAAACCTTTATCCTCCTCCTTCAGCTCCTCCTCCTCTCCCTCCTCCCCCTCCTCTCCCTCCTCCCCCTCCTCTCCCTTCTCCTCCTCTCCCCCCTCCTCTCCCTCCTCTCCCCCCTCCTCTCCCTCTTCTCCCCCCTCCCTCCCTTCCCCTCCCTCCTCTCCCCCTACCTCTCCCTCCAAGGCATGGCAGCCACATGTCGTTTCAGCCCTCTCCGTCTCCACCCCTCCTCCTCCATCCCCACCCCCCTGGTCCTCTCCCTGGTCCTCTCCCTGGTCCTCTCCCTGCTCCTGGATGGTGGGCAGGCGTCCCTGCGCGGGGCAGCGTCTCCTCAGGCCCTTGAGGAAGGCCTGCGGCAGGGAGAAGATGTCCTCGTTGTTGCCCAGATCCATCCAGGTGAGGGCGGGGAAGTAGGCCGGGTCAGCCAGGAGATCTGTGAGGGGCCGCAGCACGGCCCGGGTCAGGCGGTTACCGTTCAGCACCAGGGTCTCCAGCTCCGGCAGCGTGGCCAGCGAAGGCACCAGCAGGAGCAGGGCTCGGTCGGTCAGTCCGGTGAAGCCCAGCTCCAGGCTGCGTACCCGGGGGGAGTGGAGCCTGAGGTGGGCAGAGAGGAGCTCCATGTCTCGCAGGCTCAAGGGGACGCCCGAGAGATCGACTGCTCCCCCTACAGGAGGCCCAGACAGGCTGGACTTCAAGCTGGGGAGGAAGAGCAGAGGTTGGATCCATCAGGATGCAGTGTGCACCAGTAGGTAAATACTGTGGAGGAAAATAAAGGCATCCGTCGCAGTAGTTCTGTTCTGGAAACGTAACTCAACTCTAATTGACTAACTCAACACCCCCCACACACACACACACACACACACACCTGACTCATCTCTCATCCCCTTTCTCTCTCTCCTTACCTCTCTCTCCCTATTTCCCTTTCTCTCACACCCACACTCACACAACCCTGAGTGTCTCATTAGTCTGCTTGTGGGCTGCACAGCTCCTGTCTCCCAGAGGAGAAACACACGGCCAGTGGAGGCCAGGAGTCTCTCTCTCTCTCTCTCTCTCTCTCTCTCTCTCTCTCTCTCTCTGTCAGTTCAGTTCAGTTCAGTTCAGTTCAAAGGGCTTTATTGGCATGAAAACAACAATTGTTCATATTGCCAAAGCAACGGTAGAATTACAGAAATATTAATCAATGTAAATCATGGCCTTATATATACTTATATTTCACACACTCACATACAGAGACACACACGGCAGTTTAACATATACAGTGTATCTACACCACACAGGTGTACAACTTGTATCCATGTTATTATTATTCAAGTTGGTATATTATTAATGTTGCCAAATAATCGGTATAAATAAATAAATAAGTAAATAGATACACACACACATATGTATATATACATATATATATGTATACGCATACACACATGTATACACACCCACACGTATATATACACACGCATATACCCATACATACACATACATACGCACATACAGGTTATATAATGATAATAATAATAGTAAAAATCTAATACTAAATTTGAAATTCTGAAAAATTACAGTAAAATTTAAACAAAATTTTAAAACAAAAATTAAAACATGTTATGTTTGCCATATTATAAATTGTCCTCATTGTGGCTTTCTCTAAGGCCATGACAGGCTGATACATACTTTGCTGCTAAAATACAGCAGTTAGGTTTTTCTCCCAATAAATAAACCAGTCTCTCTCTATTTGTTACATTTTCAAATTCCTTGTATATGCTGGTAATTTTGGGGAAGTATTTGGTTCGAATGTCTGTATAGTGGTCACATTCTGTTAGGAAGTGGAGCTCTGTCTCCACTTCTCCCTGTGAGCAGACAGAGCACAGCCTCTCTTCTCTGGGCAGCCATGTCTGCCTGTGACGGCCTGTCTCTATGGCCTGTCTCTCTCTCTCTCTCTCTCTCTCTCTAACATGTTTACATTCATCAATGAAAAGGAATGAAAATGAGCAGAGAGCTATTAGGGACCACTCCCCCATCTCGTGGTCTCAGCCCTTAATTGCCTCTTAACGAGGTCAGGCAATCTGTTTAACGAGGCCATCCTGGAAATGGACACCATTCTCCATTAGCGCAGACTGCGTTAATGCTCCAGCGATGTTCAGTATGAAGGCTGGACTTGGGCGTATCTTTCCTCTGTACTTACAGACCATATACCACAGCTAAACCAACCAGCAACCAACTATTTACAGATAATAGCCTTCTCCTTATCAAGCTGTTGCATATTGAGTGGATGGATGCTGCCTGTGTTTATGGATCATACTGTATAATCATCTGAGAGCAGATACAGTACACAAGCTTATTATAGTGGGTTTAATGCTAGTATTGACTCTGAATTCAGAATAGCTCCATTCATTCAGAATAGCTCCATTCATTCAGAATTGCTCCATTCTGTCCTATAGGAAAAACAGAGCAGCTGGGATCCATTTGAAGAGGCATTATTGTCTCCATGCCGACCTCAGGAGACTGTCTCCCTTAAAAGCAGCATGTGGGCTGGTTTTATGTGAGGATGCGGTCTTACAGCAGCTTAAACCTGACAGCAGCCCTCATCCTGGTTACAGCAGCCCTCATCCTGGTTACAGCAGCCCTCATCCTGACTACAGCAGCCCTCATGCTGACTACAGCAGCCCTCATCCTGACTACAGCAGCCCTCATGCTGACTACAGCAGCCCTCATCCTGACTACAGCAGCCCTCATGCTGACTACAGCAGCCCTCATGCTGACTACACCAGCCCTCATGCTGACTACAGCAGCCCTCATGCTGGCTACACCAGCCCTCATCCTGACCACACCAGCCCTCATCCTGACTACAGCAGCCCTCATCCTGACTACAGCAGCCCTCATGCTGACCACACCAGCCCTCATGCTGACTACAGAAGCAGCCTAATCACATCAGCACAGAACAAGCTCCCTGTCACATTCCTGCCTGCTTATCCGCTGGTAACAATAGTGCAGCACGGAAGGAATGTGAGGCAGAGAGGGAGGGAGGGAGGGAGTGAGGGAAGAGAGGCTCCTCCCTCCCTCTCCCCTCCCCCCCCCTCCCCTCTCCCTCCCCCTCCCTCCCTCACTCCCCATCTTTCTCTCTCTCTCCCTCCTCTACCAATGAGGGCTTTAAAAAGGTTTTCAAACAACAACAGCATTTTACTGTTAGTCCTATATGCACCTGGTAGACTCACCTGGGCCCCTGGTAGACTCACCTGGGCCCCTGGTAGACTCACCTGGGCCCCTGGTAGACTCACCTGGGCCCCTGGTAGACTCACCTGGGCTGGGGTTTGTTCCCGAAGAGGCCTTGCCGTCGCCACTGGGAGTGGGGGCTTAGGTGGTAGGTCAGTTGACGACATACCTTCTCCATCGCACTCAGAGAA
>NC_085036.1:13517046-13572260 GCF_963692335.1 Osmerus eperlanus
ACATACACACAGAGAGAGACACACACGCACACACACAGAGAGAGAGACGCACACACGCACACGCACACATGATGATGTCTAGCAAAGCAATGGAAATCAATTCCCGATGGGGTGTTGGGCTAAACCACAGGCTACACAGGACAGATGGATGAAGCGTGAGTTGTGTGCCTAGCCCTTATATTACTGTGAAGGGATTCGCTTCATTGATTGGTAACTGGTTCACGCGGCGTGTTGGTGATTAAAGGGGGCGCGTTCAGCGTCAGAGTTTTCGCATTAAGTGCAACCTCTGTGTAACTGTGTAACTTTTAGGCCTATTTATTATAAAAAAATTAAATATTTCAATCTGTGCAGTTTCTATGAACACAAAGATTGGTGACGGAATGGGCTGCGATGCAAGGTGCACGCACTAACATCGGGCACTGAAAGGATCAGGGTTGGCTGTGGAGCAACATGAGATAGGATTTTCAAGAATATTTTTCCAAGCACAGCGCGCTTAACCACTCACCTGTCGGAGTGTCTTCAGTAGCTCCGTCGCCTCTTCTCGTCTCCCAGCCTTGACAGCAACCAGCACCTCCTGAATCAGACTGACCCGCCGCTGGTACGGTGGCGGAGTCCAGACGCGTCCTACACGTTCACCGGACGAACGCCGCCGGAGCGAGCTCTGAGTCCGTCTCCAAATACCGAGCAGGGAGCAGCTCCCGAGGTCCGAACCGGTTGCTTTCGTTTGATTAGTCCCCATTTTGCGTCATAAGTAGTGTTTCCAAATCTTGTATATGGGTCATCGTTGTCGTCGCCACACAGTCAACTTGATAATGCGTGGGGCAGAGAAAGTAAAAAAGAAACAAATAGAGCGTAAACTATTGATATCTAGACGGACGACGTATAAAAACGACGCATGAACCATCCGCGAGCTCCAGTGTAGTGTAGATAACGGAGTGAGACATGTGCCCGGTAAATACGGATCGTTCCGTGACTCTGACCAGTGACCACCGAAATAGCCTCTACTGTTAGAACGATGCACTTCTGATCCTTGATTATATGATGCACTTTATATATGCCTTATTTGTATGTCGCTTTAGATAAAAGAATCTCCTACATGAATACAATGTGAAATATAATTCTAGCTCACCCACAAGAAAAGGATGCGCTTCATTTTCTTCGGGCGCTTCCAGATTTCAAGTGCGCGCAGAATAAATCCAGCTGCGGACTAAAACACGATGTCGGTTTAACTTCCACACAGACAGCCGCGTGGATAGCAGGGCGCAAAATGGAAAAACCTAATCAAATGATCAAAATTACGATGCACAGATGCACCCATAAGTCGAAAGCGAGATTTCATAGTCTAATAAGACGAAAGATGCCATTCGACAACTTTTGCATTGTTAACTTTTGCATCAAACAGACGATGTTCCAATAGGAAGCTGGAGAGAGAGCAAGGTGAAACACGTCAAACACCAAGCCCATGAAACACGTTCATGAAACAGCCTAATATAAATAAAGCGAACACAGGCCTACACAGACATCTATAAGATCATTAGTTCACATACATCCATTTTTAAACGTAATCAAAAATATGTAAACGCACATTTTGCACATACGGTACATGATCATTTGAATATTGCGGTTTATTATTGATTTGTGTACCAATAACAGAGATAGATGAGAGGATGCAGGAGGGTGAGGGGAGTCCCCAGGGATCCCCAGGGAGCTCCAGGGAGCTCCAAGCATCCCCAGGGAGGCCCAGGGATCCCCAGGGAGGCCCAGGGATCCCCAGGGTGCTCCAGGGAGCTCCAAGCATCCCCAGGGAGGCCCAGGGATCCCCAGGGTGCTCCAGGGAGCTCCAAGCATCCCCAGGGAGGCCCAGGGATCCCCAGGGTGCTCCAGGGAGCTCCAAGCATCCCCAGGGAGGCCCAGGGATCCCCAGGGTGCTCCAGGGAGCTCCAAGCATCCCCAGGGAGGTCCAGGGATCCCCAGGGAGGCCCAGGGAGCCCCAGGGAGGCCCAGGCAGCCCCAGGGAGGTCCAGGGAGGCCCAGGGAGCTCCAGGCAGCCCCAGGGAGCTCCAGGGATCCCCAGGGAGCTCCAAGCATCCCCAGGGAGGCCCAGGCAGCCCCAGGGAGGCCCAGGCAGCCCCAGGGAGGCCCAGGCAGCCCCAGGGAGCTCCAGGGATCCCCAGGGAGCTCCAAGCATCCCCAGGGAGGCCCAGGGAGGCCCAGGCAGCCCCAGGGAGGCCCAGGCAGCCCCAGGGAGGCCCAGGCAGCCCCAGGGAGGCCCAGGGAGGCCCAGGCAGCCCCAGGGAGGCCCAGGGAGGCCCAGGCAGCCCCAGGGAGGCCCAGGCAGCCCTAGGGAGGCCCTAAGTATGAGGGGGTGAGGGAGTGGGGAGACGGAGGTCGGGGGAGCAGGGTGTTGGGAACAAGAAGCTCCAACACAAGGGGGATGTGTCTTATTAAAGCAAACATGAAGAAACAACCGTTATATTGTGAATTTTGGTAACTGTATGGTGATCACTTCAAACAAGGAGCTGTAATCAAGGCTACTACAAACCCCTCAAGCTTAATGTCATATATTCCATGTATATATTTCTGTCGTGCAGCATCAGAGCAACCCTGGCCCACTGCATATCACTCTCTGCGTCAACCAGTTCATTACCAACTAACACTGAATACTCAACCTGGCCCACGGTCGGTCCTGCTTCACTGAACCAACTCATCAGTAGGCTAATATCTGCAATCCCATTTTTACGCAACTTGTAGATGAATAAACATGAGACATGAAGGAACTGCTTGTTTGTTAGTCACAGAACGACTGTTTATTTATCGTGTTCTAGGACAGATATCCAGACTGGGAAACTGAAGAGTTCCACCCACATTATTAACCGTGTGAACCAGAGGGTTCTCTTTGTGCATCAATTTGAATATTTATACTTGCTTTGAATGGTTCCACGTGGTTATTTACACTGCAAAGATATACATTCAGAATGTGGCGCAGTTCCCCTGTGACAACAAGCTTGGACCCGCTTGTGACCCCCTAAATGTTCAGTCTGAATCATTATACACATGGTCTTTTGCCTGTTAATGCCTGCAATGCAGTGACAAAAACTACATGACACCATTCATGTTTAATGTAACTGGCCCCTGTAACAGTACAACTGGCCCCAGATTGGCCCTCGTAGTTGAAAGGGTCTAGAACCACCACTGGGTGAGACAGAGAGAAAGAGAGGGAGGGAGAAACAGAGAGTGGGGGAGAGAGTAGTGAGGCAGAACTGTCTTGATCTGACCGTCACAGTTTGTATCTGAGGTAGGTTGCAGTGTGTTTGAGTGGCAACAAATACTTGTCCTTGTTCAGAAATGGCCTTGGCCTTTTCAGTGAGAACAGGAACTAAAAAACAGCGAAGGGCAAAATTAAGTGCATCACAACAGTCTGAAAGGAGAATTCACATTTGAAATAAGGTTATATCATCCTAAAATAAGACCTTCGCCACACAAGTAAGATTCTTGACTTGGCAGGGTTCAATGCTGCAATTCAACAATAACAAACGGCTCTCTTACAGGGCCCTCGATTATTCTACACGTCTTTAAAAATACTTGCTTTTTCAACCTTACGAAAAAAAATTCTTCTACACAATAATTTCCTACAATGCATCATTTCATGACGTCCGCAGGGTGCTGTATGGGTATTTACCAGCTTTTTATCCGCCAGGACTGAAATAAAAGCCAGACAAGCACTTAAAAAGGGGGTATTTCTGTGTAAATGGCCTCTATAAAGTATAGACCCCTGACAGAGAGTGAATGAAAGACTTATTTATGCGACCAGGACATACTGTGCTTGAGAAATTGTAACTTTTGAGTCCGTACCAAGGCGTTAGACCAATCGGCGCACAGCTGTTTCACAACTCCTTCACTATAACCTTTCAGCACGTAGCACCACATTGACGACCACGTCCAGGCAGTGCAGACAGGTCGGTAAAGTCACGCTGCCGTGAGAACGCCAGCGACCCCAGAGTGAAGCCTGTGTGTGTGCGCCACCTCCCCAGGACCACCCTGCTCTCAGAAGAGGAAGGAGTACGGGCTGTCCCGGTGACCGTGGCTGTCCAGGGAGAAGGAGGGGATGGCCACTTCAAACATGGCTCCCCCGTTGGCGCGCTGGCAGGTGAACGTGCCCCTACGGAGAGAGGAGAGGACCGGTGAGCCACAGCATAGACCAGGAGTGTTGGAGGAGACGTTTTAAATCATCCCCAGCTCACCCCTAACACGGCTCACCCCTAACACGGCTCACCCCTAACACGGCTCACCCCTAACACGGCTCACCCCTAACACGGCTCACCCCTAACACGGCTCACCCCTAACACGGCTCACCCCTAACACAGCTCACCTCTAACACGGCTCACCTCTAACACGGCTCACCCCTAACATGGCTCACCCTAACACGGCTCTCCCTGACACCGCTCTCCCTGACACGGCTCACCCCTAACACGGCTCACCCCTAACACGGCTCTCCCTAACACGGCTCTCCCTGACACGGCTCACCCCTGACACGGCTCACCCCTGACACGGCTCACCCCTAACACGGCTCACCCCTAACACGGCTCACCCCTAACACGGCTCTCCCTGACACGGCTCTCCCTGACACGGCTCACCCCTAACACGGCTCACCCCTAACACGGCTCTCCCTGACACGGCTCTCCCTAACACGGCTCTCCCTAACACGGCTCTCCCTGACACGGCTCTCCCTGACACGGCTCACCCCTAACACGGCTCACCCCTAACACGGCTCACCCCTAACACGGCTCACCCCTAACACGGCTCACCCCTAACACAGCTCACCCCTAACACAGCTAATCATAACCCTGACCTGGTACTCACACACATCACTCCAGTAGCAGGTAGACAGACAGAAACAGACAGACAGCAGGGACAGGCAGACAGGCTTCCCCAGTAACATGGTGTGAATCTTGCTCAACGTTTGTTTATCCTGTAGATCTCAGATGCATAGAATGCGCTGAAGCAGGTGCAAATAAGCATTCAACACGTTTATTTGGAATCGTCAAATCACAACTCCATGTCCTGATCCAGCTGGCCAGGTACATTTGAAATATTATGCGATGGGTTTTAATCACAATGTAAATACTGTGACGATGACATCGAATGTAGCAACAACAAACTTAATAGTCCATGTGGCTTCATGGGTTTCCTCATCATATACCATACATTTCCTAAATTTTTTAAATTAAATATATGTACCACTTATATATTACAATACGTTTATGTTTAAATTACAAAAATGTACACTTGAGACAGCAATTGAGAAGGTTGCAGCTGTTAAAGACTACATAGTCTACAGTATATCTATGTTGGAATACAACCCAGGATAATAATGGTGTGTCTTTTACGCAAATCTGTTGGGATCTTGTTGGGATCTATCAGCATAGTGTCTGCGCTCTGAGGACAGTCCAGCAGCAGAAACCACAGCTTCATCCTCCGAAGCAGTGTTACAGAGGCTCACTAGTGACACAGGTCAAAGTTCATCCGCAGGGTCCCGGGTGTGGGGAACAGACCGCCCAGCGCTGCACTACTCACGGACAATACAACCTCTCAATTCAGGACGAACACGAATCGTGCTTCTTCCAACCGTGAGAACATTCCTTGGGCCTGGGAGTTACTGCAGTAAAGACCTGGCAGCCTGGGCTCCTGCATGAACCTGCACGATCCTGAATGAACCTACCTGAGCCTGTATGAACCTATATGAACCTTTATGAACCTTTATGAACCTGGCCTACTATCCCAGATCCTGCAGATGTGATGGTGGCCCTGGTCAGAGGCTGCATTGGGAGGTGATCTGGGTTGAGGGGGAGGTGATCTGGGTAGGGAGGTGATCTGGGTTCAGCAGAGCTGGCATGGGGGTATCATGCCAGGGAGGTGAAGGGGCCGGGCAGGGCTGGTGTGGGGCATCATGCCAGGGAGGTGAAGGGGCCGGGCAGGGCTGGTGTGGGGCATCATGCCAGGGAGGTGAAGGGGCCGGGCAGGGCTGGTGTGGGGCATCATGCCAGGGAGGTGAAGGGGCCGGGCAGGAAGCCGTTGGGCGTATCATCTTTCTTGCTTTCGAGTGAAAAGGGCGGGATGCGGACGTCAAAGAAGGTGCCGTTGGGCCTCTCGAGGCGATAGGAGCCCCTGCAGAGGGCGAGAGACAAGCACAGGCGAGGTCAGAGAACAGCCCTCCTGCCTGGCCCCCTGCTCTGGTAGGGTGAGAGGCAGAGCCCAGTATGGCCCCCCCCCCAGCCCCCTACTCCGGCCCCCCAAGTGTGACCCCCCAGCCCCCACTCGACTCCCAGCCCCAGCCCCCCCAGTGTTTCACCCCACCCCCAGCCCCCACCCCCAGCCCCCAGTATGGAATTCTCTACTGGATTTACCCACACCTTAACAGTCAATACAGACATATAACATAAATATGTTCACACGGAAACACACAGACTTTGTATTCCCCATCTAACAATCACCTTCAGCACCGAGATAGAAAGTCTAACACAACTCCAGATGGACTAGACACGAGTCGAGAGTAGACACCAATAATGAAGGGAAGAATCCAGTCTACAGGAAACTGTACCAATTCCAGCGGTGGCCTTGACAGCTCCCAGACTCTCCCTGATGTACACCACCCCCAGTACCTCTGCTGTTGTCACCTGAATGACAGTGATGTAGCAGAGATGACTGTTTGTAATTACCAGACGAGGGTGAACACTGCTGCGATCTGCTGCTGTCTCCCTCCCTGCGGGGGGGCCGTGACTCAGGGAACTTATGAAAGCAGAGACTTAACTGTGTCAGGCTCTGTCTGACACAGCATGGGAAACGAGCCTCAGCTAGCTATCCTCATCTGAATATTATCCCATCTGGTGAAACTTCTGAGACAAGCATACCAAAGAGATCCATTTCCCAAATATGCTTTCTAAATATTCTTTATTAAAAATGTTCAAAATGTATTTTATATTTTTTTCAGTGGAATACATTTTAAAGTTCAAGCTAATTTTCAGTTTCAGTAAAAATATCAAGTCAATGAGTAATCTTGTTAAATAATCCTGACCTCAAAACTGACCAAGATAATCATGATTATGATTTTTGCCATAATCGAACAGCCTTAGATTGTAATTCTGTGTGTGTTTGTATATTATGTGTGTGTGTGTGTATAAGTGTGTGTGACTTACCACATGTGTCCGCTGGGTGCTTGCAGGGAAACATGGCTGCTGTACTGGAAGGCTGGCTGCTCTTTGGACAACACGGGCTCCTGAACACACACACACACACACACGTTCAATGCTAAAAGCATTTACACTTTCAATAAGCTCACACACACACCTACAGACACACATGCCTACAGACACACACACACACACCTACAGAGACACACACACCTACAGACAGACACACACACACACCTACAGACAGACACACACACCTACAGACAGACACACACACACACACACACACAGGTGGAGGTACGTACACGGCCCACAACCCCTCGTCCTCTGACGGTCTCCAGGGTTCCTGACAGGCTGAAGATCCTCCAGTGCCTCTCTCTCAGCTGCACCACCTCCTCCCCCAGGTTCTCCAAGCGGATACAGTAGCGCCACTGGGGAGCAGGGACACACCTTACACACACACACCTTAAACACCACTACACACACACACACACACCTTAAACACCCCTTTACAAACAAAAACACCTACACACACACCTTAAACACCCCTTTACAAACAAAAACACCTACACACACACCTTAAACACCCCTACACACACCTTAAACACACCGTAAACACCCCTACACACACCTTAAACTCCCCTACACATATTTCCTTCTCTGGGAGAGATGGTATGACACTTACCCAATACACGTTGGAGTTCTGGGCCTCCTGGTGTTGGAGAGAAGAACACACTTATCAGCTCTGATGCACACACACACACACATCAGCTCTGATACACACACACACACACACACACATCAGCTCTGATACACACACGTAGAACCCAGGCAGAACCCCTTACCCTCATGCCCATGTAGAAGGGGATGACAGTGACGCGGATGTTGTCGGTCGTCTCGCGGTGGACGTCCGACAGCTCCAGCCAGGGGTGGTTCTTCTCCTGCCAAGCCCTCAGGGTGTCCTTGGGGGTGAAGGGAGGCACTGGGGGAGGCAATAACATTGGTGACTTGAGCAGTGTGGTTGTGGTGGAGGGCTGGAGCAGTGTGGTTGTGGTGGAGGGCTGGAGCAGTGTGGTTGTGGTGGAGGGCTGGAGCAGTGTGGTTGTGGTGGAGGGCTGGAGCAGTGTGGTTGTGGTGGAGGGCTGGAGCAGTGTGGTTGTGGTGGAGGGCTGGAGCAGTGTGGTTGTGGTGGAGGGCTGGAGCAGTGTGGTTGTGGTGGAGGGCTGGAGCAGTGTGGTTGTGGTGGAGGGCTGGAGCAGTGTGGTTGTGGTGGAGGGCTGGAGCAGTGTGGTTGTGGTGGAGGGCTGGAGCAGTGTGGTTGTGGTGGAGGGCTGGAGCAGTGTGGTTGTGGTGGAGGGCTGGAGCAGTGTGGTTGTGGTGGAGGGCTGGAGCAGTGTGGTTGTGGTGGAGGGCTGGAGCAGTGTGGTTGTGGTGGAGGGCTGGAGCAGTGTGGTTGTGGTGGAGGGCTGGAGCAGTGTGGTTGTGGTGGAGGGCTGGAGCAGTGTGGTTGTGGTGGAGGGCTGGAGCAGTGTGGTTGTGGTGGAGGGCTGGAGCAGTGTGGTTGTGGTGGAGGGCTGGAGCAGTGTGGTTGTGGTGGAGGGCTGGAGCAGTGTGGTTGTGGTGGAGGGCTGGAGCAGTGTGGTTGTGGTGGAGGGCTGGAGCAGTGTGGTTGTGGTGGAGGGCTGGAGCAGTGTGGTTGTGGTGGAGGGCTGGAGCAGTGTGGTTGTGGTGGAGGGCTGGAGCAGTGTGGTTGTGGTGGAGGGCTGGAGCAGTGTGGTTGTGGTGGAGGGCTGGAGCAGTGTGGTTGTGGTGGAGGGCTGGAGCAGTGTGGTTGTGGTGGAGGGCTGGAGCAGTGTGGTTGTGGTGGAGGGCTGGAGCAGTGTGGTTGTGGTGGAGGGCTGGAGCAGTGTGGTTGTGGTGGAGGGCTGGAGCAGTGTGGTTGTGGTGGAGGGCTGGAGCAGTGTGGTTGTGGTGGAGGGCTGGAGCAGTGTGGTTGTGGTGGAGGGCTGGAGCAGTGTGGTTGTGGTGGAGGGCTGGAGCAGTGTGGTTGTGGTGGAGGGCTGGAGCAGTGTGGTTGTGGTGGAGGGCTGGAGCAGTGTGGTTGTGGTGGAGGGCTGGAGCAGTGTGGTTGTGGTGGAGGGCTGGAGCAGTGTGGTTGTGGTGGAGGGCTGGAGCAGTGTGGTTGTGGTGGAGGGCTGGAGCAGTGTGGTTGTGGTGGAGGGCTGGAGCAGTGTGGTTGTGGTGGAGGGCTGGAGCAGTGTGGTTGTGGTGGAGGGCTGGAGCAGTGTGGTTGTGGTGGAGGGCTGGAGCAGTGTGGTTGTGGTGGAGGGCTGGAGCAGTGTGGTTGTGGTGGAGGGCTGGAGCAGTGTGGTTGTGGTGGAGGGCTGGAGCAGTGTGGTTGTGGTGGAGGGCTGGAGCAGTGTGGTTGTGGTGGAGGGCTGGAGCAGTGTGGTTGTGGTGGAGGGCTGGAGCAGTGTGGTTGTGGTGGAGGGCTGGAGCAGTGTGGTTGTGGTGGAGGGCTGGAGCAGTGTGGTTGTGGTGGAGGGCTGGAGCAGTGTGGTTGTGGTGGAGGGCTGGAGCAGTGTGGTTGTGGTGGAGGGCTGGAGCAGTGTGGTTGTGGTGGAGGGCTGGAGCAGTGTGGTTGTGGTGGAGGGCTGGAGCAGTGTGGTTGTGGTGGAGGGCTGGAGCAGTGTGGTTGTGGTGGAGGGCTGGAGCAGTGTGGTTGTGGTGGAGGGCTGGAGCAGTGTGGTTGTGGTGGAGGGCTGGAGCAGTCCACCAGCCAGCAAAGCTCTACCTTTAGATGCGTCAGACGTCAGGAACCTGTCAAACAGCTCGTGCTGGATGGGGACCTGATCAGTTGAGTTATACGGAAGGATGTCCTCATGGCTCACATAGTCCAGGCCTGGGGGGGGGTTAGAGGGGTGAGATAGAGACGGGGGGAGGGAGAGAGATGGAGGGATGAGTCAGAGAAATGGTGTGATGTAGAAAAAGACAGCAAGCTAATCTTGTGTGATCGTCACCTGGGATGGCGTAGAGGGCCCTGCTGTCGTCGTGGTTCGCCAGGAACGTCACTGCCTCTGTCTGGGATCTCTGAGACTGACAGAGAGAGAAGAAGAAGAAGAGAGAGACAGAGACAAACGGATATTGGTCTTAAAACAGTGGAGTGAAACCCGAAAAGGTCTGGTTGAACTGTGGTGTTGGTAGAGCGTGAATATCTGGCCTTACAATGTGTGGACAGTCCCTGGTGTCTATCAGGACCTGGTAGTAGGTATGGGTCTTCCCCTTCACCTCCTTGGAGCCGTGAGCACCTGGGGTCTCCGTCTTACTGCTGGGAGAGGAGGGGAAGAGAGGAGAGGGGAGGAACAGAGGAACAGAGGAGAGAGGAGGAAGAGAGGAGAGGAACAGAGAAGAGAGGAGGAAGAGAGGAACAGAGGAGAGAGGAGGAAGAGAGGAGAGGAACAGAGAAGAGAGGAGGAAGAGAGGAGAGGGGAGGAACAGAGGAACAGAGGAGAGAGGAGGAAGAGAGGAGAGGGGAGGAACAAAGGAACAGAGGAGAGAGGAGGAAGAGAGGAGAGGGGAGGAACAGAGGAACAGAGGAGGAAGAGAGGAGAGGAACAGAGAAGAGAGGAGGAAGAGAGGAGGGGAGGAACAGAGGAGGAAGAGAGGAGAGGAACAGAGAAGAGAGGAGGAAGAGATGAACAGAGGAGAGAGGAGGAAGAGAGGAGAGGAACAGAGAAGAGAGGAGGAAGAGAGGAGAGGAACAGAGAAGAGAGGAGGAAGAGATGAACAGAGGAGAGAGGAGGAAGAGAGGAGAGGAACAGAGAAGAGAGGAGGAAGAGATGAACAGAGGAGAGAGGAGGAAGAGAGGAGAGGAACAGAGAAGAGAGGAGGAAGAGATGAACAGAGGAGAGAGGAGGAAGAGAGGAGAGGAACAGAGAAGAGAGGAGGAAGAGATGAACAGAGGAGAGAAGAGGAAGAGAGGAGAGGAAGAGAGGAACAATGGAGAGAGGAGGAAGAGAGGAGAGGAACAGAGGAGAGGAACAGAAGAACAAAGGAGAGAGGAGGAAGAGAGGAGGTGAAAAGTGGGGTGATGAAGATCAGATTAATTCGATGAGATTGTCAGCCACTATACTTTTTCTGGGGCTTAGTGTTGCTGAGTTTAACAGATGACATTCTACATTAAACATACTGAGAATGTAGACATGTGACGCAGTCAACCACAAACTAGTGTCCGTGTACATACGTTCAAGTGCTTTTAGTGATAAGAACATAGCTGTTCATCGTTGTGTTGAGGACAGGCCTGTTTGACCTCTCACCTGTCAGCTGTAGGCGGAGTTACGTCACGGTCGTACAGACGAGCGTGCCAGGGGAACAGCACAATCCCCCTGTACCCAAACACACTGTGCAGGAACAACTAGCACGCACACACACACACACAAACGCACACACGCACACACACACAGAGGTTTGACTTTGTGTTGGCAAGATGGATTGTGAACAGATTGTGATAGATTTCATGTAATGCAACAATAATTAATATATATATATAGAGTTGAGCAGGCAGGCTCTCACCTGGCCTGTCTCATATTTGCCCTGCTGTTTAGGAGACTCAAACACTCCAACTGCTTCTAGAACCTTCCCTTCTGGCCTGTGAGAAAAACAACAAACTGTCGGAGTTAGTTACATAAGCAGCAACACCGAAGGGAGTGTGTGTGTGTGTGTGTCTGTTGCTGCTTGTGTCACATAGAGAGCTATGGAAAAACATGCTCAGATCACTGGCATGTGGCTATGACACACCTCCCAGGACAGAGTGCAGGCAGCACAATAGCAGCGCGTTGTCATAGTAATCATGTCTTCATACCGTAGACGCATTCGTGTAAGATTGGGCAAGTCTTGTGGTGCTCAGAGCCAAACTATTTTTTATTGAAAAACGTTCTCTTTCCCCAAGATAATCCACAGACATTGCCGTCCTTCTACGCGGTGATATACGGTTGATCGTTGTTGTGCGATGAAAAGAAAATAACTCCTACATGAAACTCCTCACAACAAGATCTGTGGATTATTTTGAGTAGCCGCGTTTACAATGACACTATGTACATTCGAGCTGACATATGTACAGTTAGGTCCAAAAATATTTGGACATTGACACAATTTTCATCATTTTGGCTCTGTATACCACCACAATGGATTTGAAATGAAACAATCAAGATGTGCTTTAAGTGCAGACTTTCAGCTTTAATTTCAGGGTATTTACATCCAAATCAGGTGAACGTTGTAGGAATTACAACACATTTTATATGTGGCCCCCCCCTTTTTAAGGGACCAAAAATAATTGGACAAACTAACATAATCATAAATCTAATTGTCACTTTTAATACTTGGTTGCAAATCCTTTGCAGTCAATGACAGCCTGAAGTCTGGAACCCATAGACATCACCAGATGCTGGGTTTCGTCCCTGGTGATGCTCTGCCAGGCCTCTACTGCAACTGTCTTCAGTTCCTGCTTGTTCTTGGGGCATTTTCCCTTCAGTTTTGTCTTTAGCAAGTGAAATGCATGCTCAATTGGATTTAGGTCAGGTGATTGACTTGGCCATTGCAGAACATTCCACTTCTTTGCCTTAAAAAACTCTTTGGTTGCTTTCGCAGTATGCTTCGGGTCATTGTCCATCTGCACTGTGAAGCGCCGTCCTATGAGTTCTGAAGCATTTGGCTGAATCTGAGCAGATAATATTGCCAGAAACACTTCAGAATTCATCCTACTGCTTTTGTCAGCAGTCACATCATCGATAAATACAAGGGAACCAGTTCCATTGGCAGCCATACATGCCCACGCCATAACACTACCTCCACCATGCTTCACTGATGAGGTGGTATGCTTTGGATCATGAGCAGTTCCTTCCCTTCTCCATACTCTTCTCTTCCCATCATTCTGGTACAAGTTGATCTTGGTCTCATCTGTCCATAGGATGTTGTTCCAGAACTGTACAGGCTCTTTTAGATGTTTTTTGGCAAACTCTAATCTGGTCTTCCTGTTTTTGAGACTCACCAATGGTTTACATCTTGTGGTGAACCCTCTGTATTTACTCTGGTGAAGTCTTCTCTTAATTTTTGACTTTGACACAGATACGCCTACCTCCTGGAGAGTGTTCTTGATCTGGCCAACTGTTGTGAAGGGGTTTTTCTTCACCAGGGAAAGAATTCTTCTGTCATCCACCACAGTTGTTTTCCGTGGTCTTCCGGGTCTTTTGGTGTTGCTGAGCTCACCAGTGCGTTCTTTCTTTTTAAGAATGTACCAAACAGTTTATTGAGCCACACCTAATGTTTTTGCTATCTCTCTGATAGGTTTGTTTTGATTTTTCAGCCTAACGATGGCTTGCTTCACTGATGGTGATAGCTCTTTGGACTTCATATTGAGAGTTGACAGCAACAGATTCCAAACACAAATACCATACTTGAAATGAACTCTAGACCTTTTATCTGCTCCTTGTCAATGAAATAACGAACTCCCATGAGGGAATAACATACACCTGGCCATGGAACAGCTGAGCAGCCAATTGTCCAATTACTTTTGGTCCCTTAAAAAGGGGGGTGCCACATATAAAATGTATTGTAATTCCTACACAGTTCACCTGATTTGGATGTAAATACCCTGAAATTAAAGCTGAAAGTCTACACTTAAAGCACATCTTGATTGTTTCATTTCAAATCCATTTTGGTGGTATACAGAGCCAAAATGATGAAAATTGTGTCAATGTCCAAATATTTATGGACCTAACTGTATGTCGAGGTAGGGCCTACCTGCGTAGAGGTAGGGTTCACTAGCCTGCTTTAGAGTCTAAACATTGACTTACAGAACAGCGTGCACATATGGCTAATAGTTCAGTGGTGGCAACGTGTTAGGTTAGTCGAAGAAGAACGTAATCAGTGCTAAAGTTCAACTAAGCATTAAAAGCGCTAGCTATACTTGCTATTGAGTCACATAGATCTAGCCGAAAAGACAGTTGATCAACAGTTTATTCCAATTTGTGCAAACCTATCAATTTCTGGTAGACCGTATGAAGATTTATGCAGTGACATAATACTGACATTTCGATAGTGGGCGAGCTGACCTTGCCATAACGAATCTGGCAAATATGATTAGTTAGCTATCAGTTAGCTAGGGCAACAAAGTCGTTCTGAGTCACAACGGTTAACTTGGAGATTATGAATGTGGCAACATGCAGTGACATTACTTAGCTGCTAACTGTAGCGCTACAGTCGGTGCAACGCTTACCTTGACGACATAAAGCGTTTCTGTTGAACGCTGAACAATCCACATGTAGAACAGGATATACTAGGTCCAGTATGTCTACTGGTTAAATCTACATTTAATACCCTAATTGTGTGTTTTCTACTATATTTGCTAACACTGGACAGCAACGTCCGACGTATGACACACGCCGCCATCTTTGTTTAGGTAAAGGTAGCGTAGTTTCTTCTTCGTTGAATTTGATTGGCGGATCACATCCAACTTTAAGGTGCGTATACCGTCACCTACTGGGCAAGAGTGTGGAGATCTCAGATCTCATCTCAGATCTCATCTCCAACAGATCTCAGAAGTACAAACCTACTCGTGATTGCGTATTTGCGTTGCTATAGTAGGCTACTTGGGCACTGACTTTCAGCGTTGTAGTGTTTGGAAGGCAAGTACGTTTTCACGTTTTACAATAATTGGAGCACAGACCAAAGTGATTTATGATTTATTAATTTGAAATAAAAGAACACCCTTTATACATTTCGTGTCGGTCGTTTCATCTCTATGATGTAAGAGCCAGAAATCATATTTATGCTTGAGACATAATACGTTAACAGAAAAAATTATACTTTGCGTAACCGACCAATGAACGGTTTACCATTTCACATTGTCTAATAGTGTTCTACAAGTCTATTGCGATACCAGTTGATGGTATTCACAACTTATAACCTGAATGCTTTAAATATACATGGTGGGAGTGGGTAAATGTATGTTTATTTTGAGACAGGTAGTTAACCTTTAACCCACAATCTATTTGACCAATATTGGTCAAGAGGATGTGACCAGCAGGCGATACTATATCAAGAACTGCGTTGTATACAAAACTATACACTTTATGTCCAGATTCACACATTTAATTACACATGCAATACCTCGTTATTTCAAACGAGGCAATTTCACATCGTATTTACAGCACATGACGTTCTCGCAAAAAGAGTTGTAACTCCGGTGTACATTTTACAATAGTAATATTGTAAACAACCACGACAACAATTGTACATGTCAACAGTGATGATCAGCAACAAATCCAACATAGCGGGATCACTGGACGGAGCTTTCCGTTACAGACGCAGCAGTGGTGAGAGAGCGCTTCACTTTCCGGTAGCGGGTGCGGTAGCGGTTGCAGTAGCTAGGAAGATGATGGGGTACGTTTGTTTTGATCACTCGAACCTCTTCAGGTGGTTGTAGAGGGACTGCACGTAGGTGAACACACACATGGGGTCAGGCTTGTTCCCCATCACCAGCATGTCCTCCACCTCGATCAGTCTCACGCAGTCAGCCTGTTCTCTGACGCAGGGGAGAATAGGGAATGGAACTACACATCTGTAGTATACTACTAAATACTATACTAGTATTATAGTACTAGTACTATACTATTAAGTATATATGCATATACTAGTACTTAGTAATACTAAATACTAAGTAAAATACTGTTATGCCTGAATAATATACACACATACACACAATTTGTGTCTCACACATTCTGACACACACACATTCTGAACCACACACTTACTCTGCTGTAGTAAAGGCAACTTCGAAGTTGTGTTTCCTGTTGGCCGGGTTCAGTGTGTTATAGTCAAACTCCAAAGGGAAGAATGAGTGTACCAGGGCACAGAAGGCCATGCCATCACACCAGCTGGACGAGTAGTTCTGGAGGTCTATGTTCTGGGAGAAACCAAAGCGTTCATAGAAACAGATAAGGGATTAGAACCTGCCACCTCTTCAACTGCAGCCAAATGCTCTAATGTCAAGACTTGTCACACTCACCCCACAAACACACACACTTTTTATCAAGAAAACGATATTTTACAACCGCAGTTATGCATAAAAAAGCTGTTGCACCCACATTTGAAAACAATCCCACTCCCCGGACCAGGAAGTCCTCTGTTCTGCTTCTGCTCACCTGATAGCCGATGGTTTTGGAGCGACACCATTCCAGCAGAATCTGCTTGATGCTGCTGGCGCTGGACACACCGAAACTCTGGGAGCGCTTCAGTTTGGGCCTGGAGTCCTGAGCCTGGGGCCTGTATAGGGTGTCAGATGGCTGAGCGGTTAGGGAATCGGGCTACCAATCAGAAGGTTGCTGGTTCGAATCCCGGCCGTGAAAAATTACGTTGTGTCCGTGGGCAAGGCACTTCACCCTACTTGCCTAGGGGGAATGTCCCTGTACTTACTGTAAGTCGCTCTGGATAAAAGCGTCTGCTAAATGACTAAATGTAAATGTGGGGAACACGGAGGTGACAGCTCACACAGGAACACTACTGGACCTCAGCAGGGCAGGGGTTTGAATGACTGTGTGGTGTGTTTTAATGGGGAGGGGAGGGAGGGAAGGTGTAGGACGGAGGGAGAGGAGCAGGGTGTAGGAGGGATGGAGGGTGTAGGAGAGAGGGTTTAGGAGGGAGGGAGGGTTTAGGAGGGAGGGAGGGTGTAGGAGGTAGGGAGGGTATAGGAGGGAGGGTGTAGGAGGTAGGGAGGGTATAGGAGGGAGAGAGGGTGTAGGAGGTAGAGAGGGTGTAGGAGGGAGAGAGGGTGTAGGAGGGAGGGTGTAGGAGGTAGGGAGGGTATAGGAGGGAGAGAGGGTGTAGGAGGGAGAGAGGGTGTAGGAGGGAGGGTGTAGGAGGTAGAGAGGGTGTAGGAGGGAGAGAGGGTGTAGGAGGGAGAGAGGGTGTAGGAGGTAGAGAGGGTGTAGGAGGGAGGGTGTAGGAGGTAGAGAGGGTGTAGGGTGTAGGAGGTATCTGAAAGCGTGAGGACTCTGCCTACCTGCCTGGCTCAGAGTCCAGCTTCTCAAAGACGGCTCGTTTGGCCTGGGTCCCGCTGGAGCGAGGCAGTGTCTGGGACCTCACCAGCTCTCTCCTGCGCTCCACACCAACACCACTCAGAGACGGGCTCACCGCTCCCTGCACCCTGCAGCACAGACAGACAGACACACACACACATTACCCTGCAGTACACTTACACATTGTACCCTGTGTAGTGACGCGATATGGCGGGGGGACTCACTTCTTGGTGATGCCAGGGGAGAAGCCAGAATTCCCTACGGATCTGGATGGTAGTATTTCTACGTTGAGGACAGAAGATAATATCATTATCTTCCGCGTTTATATCATGCTAATATAAACGGCAGGCTAATAGAGAGGCTAGGCTAGGCTAGTGTAAAGGCTAGGCTCCTACAGAGGCCATGTTAGGCTGGTATAGAAGCTAAGCTAATATAGAGCCTAGGTAAAGGTAAAGGCTAGGCCTATATAGAGGCTAGGCTAGGTGTGTTATGTTACCTGTTGACTGAGGAAAGCTCACGCTTCGTTTAAGACCTGGACTGGATGTCATAAGAGCCGGCCCTTCTCACACAGACAGGAAGTGTGAGAAATGGAGAGGGTACACAGACAGGAAGTGTGAGAAATGGAGAGGGTACACAGACAGGAAGTGTGAGAAATGGAGAGGGTAGGCCAAGTTAGAAAAACAAATGGACAGAAAAGGAAAGAAGGATTTTTGGAAAGAAGAGAGTTGCCATGAGATGTGGACTGGTGAAAAGAAGACAGTTGACAGACAAGAGAAGTACAGTAAAACGATAGAAATGAGAAGAGGTATGGGATTTACATGTCACTCACCACGTTTAAAAGGATATTCCCCCGGTTTAAGAGCAGCTGTATCAGGTGAGGTCCATGCAGGAGACTGGGGAGGAGAGGTTAGAGGCTGGGTAGGGGAGGTGAGAGGCTGGAGAATGGAGGTTGGAGGATGGGTAGGGGAGACTAGAGGCTGTGTAGGGAAGGTTAGAGGCTGTGTAGGGAAGGTTAGAGGCTGTGTAGGGAAGGTTAGGGGCTGAGGAGTGGAGGTTGGAGGCTGGGTAGGGGAGGATAGAGTTTGGGGAGGAGAGGATAGAGTCTGGGGAGGGAAGACTAGAGGCTGGGGACCAGAGCTAAGAGGCTGGTCTGTGCCGGGGCTGGGGGGTGAGGCTTGTCCGGGGCTGGGGGGAGGGTCAAGGCTAGTCTTGGTAATGGCAGTGAGAGGGAGATGAGGCCTGGTCTGGACCACAGCTGAATGGTCCTGGGACACCTCGCTGTCCACCAATGATGTCTCTCGCTGTGACCTCAAAGAGCTCTCTGATTGGATAGGAGACACAGGAAGAATGTATGTATGAGATTCAAGCTGGCAGACTGAACATACAATGTTTAGGGTTCGGATTGTAGAGGATTATCGTTTAGGTTGATTATAGATGCTGGCCTGTGGGTATTTAGGTTGCTTACAGACGCTAAATCTTTGGGTATGTAAGTTAGTTGTAGGTGCTGATCTGTGGGCATCTGAGAAGCCTTGTTGCTTGTGAAAAGGGTATTATGGAGTAGTTAACATCTTATTTGATTGTGTGTGTGTGTGTGTTGTTACCCAGCCCTGTGTGTCTCCCGTTCTCCTGGACTGTGGTGAAGGAGATGCTCTCTCGCTCGGCTGCTGTCACATCAACTCCCTGCTGACAGAACGGAAGCTTCAACACAGAGTCAACATCACAACATCGCTACGACAACACACATGTTGAGGAGCTCTGATGCATTTGGCCTACTCCATCAGTATGTCCTGTATCTGCTGTGTGTGTGTGTGTGTGTGCGTGTGTGTGTGTGTGTGTGGGGGGGGGGAATGTTCATCAAAGTGGAAGCAGCAAAGGGCCTAAAATGGAACTAGTAACATTAGATGCCTTAGATGGCCTGTTGACCCAGCTGGTGTGTGTAGTGCCACCTTGTGGACAAACATGGCAGTGCGGCCTAGCCTCTAAAGGGAGATATTAGCTGAATCCTTCCTTCTACTTCCTACTCTAGTGTGTCTGGGCTCCAGATCAGGGCTCTCACTCTCAGCCTAATCCTGCTCTGTAATGCAGGTCTCACTCTGCTCCTCTGCCTATTTTAGGTTTTGTAATTAGTCTCCACCCTCGGAGACCCCCCCCCCACCCCCCACCCGGCCCCCCCCCCCCCCCAGTCCCCCACCCTCTACCTCCTAATATAGCCCTGAACGGAGGCCTTTGAAATCTGTTTGAGTTATTGGTGCAGCTAACCCCGGTCTGCCCTGTCTACCCCCTCCCTGCCCTGTCTACCCCTCTCCTGTCTACCCCTCTCCCTCTCCTGTCTATCCCTCTCCCTCTCCTGTCTACCCCTCTCTCTGCCCTGTCTACCCCTCTCCTGTCTACCCCTCTCCCTCTCCTGTCTATCCCTTTCCCTCTCCTGTCTACCCCTCTCTCTGCCCTATCTACCCCTCTCCTGTCTACCCCTCTCCCTCTCCTGTCTATCCCTCTCCCTCTCCTGTCTACCCCTCTCCTGTCTACCCCTCTCCTGTCTACCCCTCTCCTGTCTACCCCTCTCCCTGCCCTGTGTACCCCTCTCCCATCTACCCCTCTCCCTCTCCTGTCTACCCCTCTCCTGTCTACCCCTCTCCCTCTCCTGTCTACCCCTCTCCCTCTTCTATCTACCCCTCTCCCTCTCCTATCTACCCTCTCTCTCTCCTGTCTATCCCTCTCCCTCTCCTATCTACCCCTCTCCCTCTCCTATCTACCCCTCTCCCTCTCCTGTCTACCCCTGTCCTATCTACCCCTCTCCCTCTCCTGTTTACCCCTCTCCCAGGCTTTACTAAGGTATGGTACTGTCTGTGACTGCCAGCCACGGCGCTTCTGCCAACTCCTCCCCTCATGGCAGAGCTTAAGGTAACAAGGATTAACACTGGCCGTGATGTTTGGGCTCCACTGACATCCCTATATCACTGTCACTGTCTGCAGGACCTCATACTTTATCTCTTCATCCCACTCATCTATCCCTGTCAAGCTCTCATCTCTCTATCTCTCCATCTCAATCCTCCATCTCAATCCCCTATCTCAGACCTCTATCTCATTCCTCTATCTCATTCCTCTATCTCATTCCTCTATCTCAGACCTCTATCCATCTCAATCCTCTATCTCATTCCTCTATCTCAGACCTCTATCCATCTCATCCCTCTATCTCCTTCTTCCATCTCATCCCTCTATCTCATTCCTCTATCTCAGACCTCTATCTCAGACCTCTATCTCATTCCTCTATCTCAGACCTCTATCTCATTCCTCTATCTCATTCCTCTATCTCAGACCTCTATCTCATTCCTCTATCTCAGTCCTCTATCCATCTCAGACCTCTATCTTTCATTGTTACATTTGCACATCAACACAGAGACACACATAAACACACACACATAGAAACAGACACACACATAGAGACACTGAGAGGGGCTCATTCAGTATCGGGGCTGACACTAGGGTTGACATCAGAGGTGTGGAATGTTGGCAGGGTGTCTGTTTCAAGAGGGGAACAGCTGGCAGGGTTAGTGTGTGTGTGTGTGTTTTGTCTGTGTGTGCGTGTCTCTGTGTGTGTGTGTGTGTATATGTGTGTATGTGTGTGTGTAGGATACTGACAGAGTCTGAATTCAACTTCAGGGAGACTCTGGGCAGGGATTGGTTGACAGACCAATCCCTCATGCGCTGCACTTCAGATAAGACTTTCTGGACCTCTGGCTCCTTTAAGGGCAGGAGGCAGGCTTCTGTGTGTGTGTGTGTGTGTGTGTGTGTTCATGCAAGTACATGACCATGTATTGTATGTGTGTGTGTAAGTACACACATACTCCATGATGAACAGTGAGAGGGTTAGGGTGAGGGCAGAGCTAGAGGGTGAGGGTTAGGGTGAGGGCAGAGCTAGAGGGTGAGGGTTAGGGTGAGGGCAGAGCTAATGAGGGTGAGGGCAGAGCTAGAGGGTGAGGGTTAGGGTGAGGGCAGAGCTAGAGGGTGAGGGTTAGGGTTAGGGTGAGGGCAGAGCTAGAGGTCTGACTGCTGATCATCCATGTTGCTTCCAGCGACACAACAGAAGATGCTGCTCAATGAAAAAGGATCCCCACACTCTCCCTAACCCCAACCCCCTGACCCTTCCCTAACCCCTTTCCAAATCCATACCCTACCCTACCCTGCATGTGGCTCAACAGTTGTCTCCGTCATCAAACAGCGTCCACCCTGAAACTCAACATCATCAAGTCTTTCTCCATCTTCTCTGCCTCTACACCCCTCTTCGTGGGCCGTGGTGGTACCGTCCGTGCTACCACTGTACAACATGGATTAGCCCATACCCCGGCTGAGGGAAACTCCCGTGACTGCAACTTCGTCATGGAATAGTGGAAAACTCAGGGTTGGGTTTGTCTCACCTCTCCCCAGTTCTGTTTTTATACATTCATGGCTGCATGATGTCACACCTCAGGGTAAAGTGGGAATGTGATGCTATAAAAATCCACTCAGTATGCAGGGCTGTGGCACACATACACACACACGTACACACACACACGAACACACATACAACCGTACAAACCAACCGTACAAACGCGCACACACACACCCATGCGTACAGACATGCTCTCTCTTTCTCTCTCTCCATCCCCCTTGGGTAGCTATAAAAAGCGAGGCTCATTGTAAAAGGCAAGTGGGCATCTTTAAATCCCCGCTCCTGAGCCCTGAGCGTGGCTAGTCTTACCCAGGGGAGGACAACGCCCCCAGAGGAACTAGACCCAGAACCAGGGCCATCAATCAGACCAGAATTCCAAAAATACATGTGCCCTTTCAGGGGGGGGTTGAACTTAGAGGGGCTGGAGGCACTAGGGAGAGAGGGGGAGAGAGAGAAAGGGAGAGGTAGAAGTAGACAGAGAGGGAGATAGAGGGAAATAGAGGGAGATAGAGGGGGTACACATCCCAATTCAAGTTAGGTCATATCTCTGGTCACGTTAGGGTTAGGTGACATCCATACTCACGTTGGACAGAGTCCGAGACAAGTGGGCTGACAAGGCAGGAGATGATGGGTGGGTACCGGAACTGGGACCGGGTCCAGAACGCAGTCCTGTTCTCCAGGGGAGTTCTGACCCTGAGGAGGCTGGGAGGGTGGAGGCGGCTTGACTGGGCTGGCTGCTACCCACAGAGCCCAGAGGAGAGGAGCCAACCTGGGGCTGTGCCTGGGGCTGGGCCTGGGGCTGGGCCTGGGGCTGGGCCTGGGGCTGGGCCTGGGCCTGGGGCTGGGCCTGGATCAGTCCATGCCCCTCTCCCATCCTCTCCTCCCCCCCCAGGGGGCTCCTCTCAACCGGTGCCCCAGCCAGAGCCTCCACCAGGCGGGTAAGAGTCTCCAGCTGCCCCCGGAGCTGCTGGTTCTCGTGCTGCAGCAGCGTCACAGCCTCCAGCAGGGGTGCGCTGGTCCTGCAGGCCTCGTCCACCCTCCGCTCCATCCCCCGCTTGAACGCGCTCACGTCCACGTGCACCTCGCTCACCGCCGCGCGCAGCGTCGCCTCGAAGCGCCCCAGAGCCTCGCACACCGTCTCCTCGCGTGCACCTGCGGCGGGCAGCGCTACCTCCGGGCCAAGGGGGGCGTCCATGATGGCTGCCCCAGGGTAGAGTCAACTGGTCGGGGAGCTCAGTCTCCTAACTCTTCTCTGCTTCTGAGCTTCACTCCCTCCTGCGTTCAGAGGCAGAGGCACTCTGCAGGCCTTCAGGAGAGGAGTAGGGTGTTGACAGGTGCGAGGGGTTGACAGTGGGATGGGCCTGAAGACAGATGCCGCCAAGCCATTAAAACCCCATCATCATTATACTTCACATACGAAGGGTTCTCAGTCACAAATGACTACTGCTGTTAGCGCCAAGCTCTTGCCAATGGGACGCATTCAAAATGATATCCCAATTACCAAACAAACAGTTTGACAAGGCAATTACAACACATAAAAACTGTCAGAGATGTTACATGTTACGTACCACCGATGTTGTGAGTTGTCCAGCTGACGTGGGGTGAACAGCGGAGTAGTCGGGTTGTTACCTGAGCTGGTATGAACAAAGCTGGTCTGGACTGTAAGGACTGTAGAGAGAGAGTGTGTGTGTGTGTGAGCCCTTGCTGTCCTGCTGCCCTTCTTAAAGCAGCAGGAGAGTGAGCAGGTTGATCTCAGTGTCTGGGTTGTGCGGGGGAAGGGAAAGTCAAAGGGGAGGGAACCATACCCACCCCACCCCCCAACTGTCCTCCCGCCTCACTCTCTCTTTCTACTGCTGTGCCAACTCGTGGAAAAGTAAGAGAGAGTGAGAGGAGATAGAGTTAGAAGAGGGCGAGAGAGACGGAGATAGAGAGACTATAGAGGGTATGTTGACATCATCAAGGCTGGTATGTATGAGACAGTAAGCATTAGATGTGAGACATGAAAGAGTGGCAAGTCCAAACCAGTTGTAACTCTAGGAAAAAACACAACCAGTGTTAGCCTAGCTCTGTGTTAGCCTACATCTACACGGTCTGTGGCAGCCTAGCATTGTGCTAGCCTAGGACTGTGTAAGCCTAGACTTGTGTTAGCATAGCACTGCGTTAGCCTACTCCTGTTTTAGCCAAGCCCAAAAAGTAAAAAATGCTGTGCATGATGTCTTTGTTTGATCTGCGATACGATGAACAGTACAGCTAAAAGCTCTATTGTTGATTGTCCGTGTTTGTTAAGACAGTGACATCATGGTTGTCATGACAGCCCCAGTATCAAGAACCCAAAACAGTGTGCAGCCAGAGCCCTCTGGTGCAGCTGAGGTAATGTTCCTGTGAGGAGGAATCACACGTTATCGGACAGGAAGTGAGGCGGGGCGGGGGGGGGGGGTGATGCAGGGGAGTCATAAAGGCAGGAGAGAGTGAGAAAGTGATTTATTAGGTGAGGTATTGCAGTGTTGTTGCTGTGGACGATCCAACTCAAACATTCATAGCCTAGACCACCTCTTTACTGTTGGCCTAAACACCAGTTAGTCATGATATATAATCATGTATATTATACATACTGTTGGCCTAAACACCAGTTAGTCATGATATATAATCATGTATATTATACATACTGTTGGCCTAAACACCAGTTAGTCATAATATATAATCATGTATATTATACATACTGTTGGCCTAAACACCAGTTAGTCATGATATATAATCATGTATATTATACATACTGTTGGCCTAAACACCAGTTAGTCATGATATATAATCATGTATATTATACATACTGTTGGCCTAAACACCAGTTAGTCATAATATATAATCATGTATATTATACATACTGTTGGCCTAAACACCAGTTAGTCATGATATATAATCATGTATATTATACATACTGTTGGCCTAAACACCAGTTAGTCATGATATATAATCATGTATATTATACATACTGTTGGCCTAAACACCAGTTAGTCATGATATATAATCATGTATATTATACATACTGTTGGCCTAAACACCAGTTAGTCATGATATATAATCATGTATATTATACATACTGTTGGCCTAAACACCAGTTAGTCATGATATATAATCATGTATATTATACATACTGTTGGCCTAAACACCAGTTAGTCATGATATATAATCATGTATATTATACATACTGTTGGCCTAAACACCAGTTAGTCATGATATATAATCATGTATATTATACATACTGTTGGCCTAAACACCAGTTAGTCATGATATATAATCATGTATATTATACATACTGTTGGCCTAAACACCAGTTAGTCATAATATATAATCATGTATATTATACATACTGTTGGCCTAAACACCAGTTAGTCATGATATATAATCATGTATATTATACATACTGTTGGCCTAAACACCAGTTAGTCATAATATATAATCATGTATATTATACATACTGTTGGCCAAAACACCAGTTAGTCATAATATATAATCATGTATATTATACATACTGTTGGCCAAAACACCAGTTAGTCATAATATATAATCATGTATATTATACATACTGTTGGCCTAAACACCAGTTAGTCATAATATATAATCATGTATATTATACATACTGTTGGCCTAAACACCAGTTAGTCATAATATATAATCATGTATATTATACATACTGTTGGCCTAAACACCAGTTAGTCATAATATATAATCATGTATATTATACATACTGTTGGCCTAAACACCAGTTAGTCATAATATATAATCATGTATATTATACATACTGTTGGCCTAAACACCAGTTAGTCATAATATATAATCATGTATATTATACATACTGTTGGCCTAAACACCAGTTAGTCATGATATATAATCATGTATATTATACATACTGTTGGCCTAAACACCAGTTAGTCATGATATATAATCATGTATATTATACATACTGTTGGCCTAAACACCAGTTAGTCATGATATATAATCATGTATATTATACATACTGTTGGCCTAAACACCAGTTAGTCATAATATATAATCATGTATATTATACATACTGTTGGCCTAAACACCAATTAGTCATAATATATAATCATGTATATTATACATACTGTTGGCCTAAACCTCAACACTTTCAGTTCTTCAGGAAAGAGAGAGCAGGGGTCCCCAATCTGGAGGCTGGAGAGATGACCGCATTTATTGTTTTGCTCCAAACCCTCTCAAATTGATTTAGATTTTAAATATAATTATTAAAACAGGTGTGTTGGAGTCGGGTTGTGGCAGTGCTGCTCTCTGCTGGTCTACTAGAAACACTACATCCAGGTAGCTCTCTGCTCCTCCAATTCTGTTTCCATTGAAAAATCTTTAAAATTTATAATAATAATAGAATAAGACTATTTATACAGCACATATTATACAAGAATTGCTGCTCAATGTGCTTTACATAAAATCAATAAAAACAATATTTTAAGTAATAAAAGTAATAAAAGATCAATATTATAAATAAAGGGGCTACGATAATGTAAAACAATCATCTCATGAACATGGATTTGAAATTAAAGACTGAATACACAGACATCGCCAGTTATATTATACTATCTGGTGGACACCAGGTAATTTTTCTTTTCACATGAATGTAGCAGAGCTGTTTGGAGTGAAGCCCAGAAGCTTACTGTATTTCTGGACCAAAGCCTCGAGGATTAGCTGGGTTAGCAATTCAGCTATCCAGTATGTATTTGTTTACATGGAAGCGAGGACAAGGCTTCCGTTATAATGATCTTACAGCGCCACCTGGTGTCACGGAGGTATCCCACCTGCATCCCAAATCCCATACTTTTAAATTTTAGTACGTTATTCTGTTCACTTTCTCTTGCGTATGTTTTTTTCCGATAACTTTTTACTCAAATTATTTACACACATATTTGTACTTTGTACTTCTTACATTTTCAAGCCAGGCTTGTTAATTGAGTTTTAATCTGTTTTCGGTGGCATGATCAATTGATCAATATTATTTCTCATTGCTTTTTTTTTCCTGGCTAGCTGTTGTCGTATTGTGTGTGAAAAATAAGTTACTAAAGGTTGAAAAACATTTTCGAAAAAAAGTTATAAAAAAAAAGTTTGTTTGTGTCGTGTTAAATTTATTTTTTTGAATTTTTCTTTTCTAAAGGTTTAAAAAAAACTAAAGGTTTAGCCAGAAATTTTACCAAAGTCTTTTTAAGTATCTGTACTTCAACTTGAGTGAAGGATGAGTCTACTTTTTCCATCTCTGATGGTATTATGGCTATTGGGACACACCATGCAAGTCTGGTCAGGAGTCCAAGACACAACTTCACTGACATACAATAAAGACAGCACAACCACAACAACTCTTCTTTAAAAGGATCAAATCAGATACAATAAAGACAGCACAACCACAACAACTCTTCTTTAAAAGGATCAAATCAGATTTATTTGTCTTTAAGGGGTGTCTGAATTCACAAGTTGCAACAAAATAATTCCTCTCAATCAATGCTTAGGTTACTTCATTTAAGAGCCCATATTAGCTTCCAGATAATAAATTCCTCAAAAGTCACACTACAAACAAAAAAAACTATATATGTATATATCAAACCAGATATATAAATATATATGAATAATCAGAATGTTATCAAAAATAACAGGAGGCAGGGAGTGTTAAAGGTTGTGAAGAAGCTGCATACAGGAAGTAACACAGCCAACAGGAACAGGAAGTAACAGCCAACAGGAACAGGAAGTGACAAGGATGGATGGTCCACATAGGGACACAATGTTAACTTACACCGTACAGTTAGGGAAGTCTGAATCCCAAAGCAAAGAAGCACAGCAAACAAACTCAGATCTTGGGAGTTAGAGAGAAAAAAAATAAATAAATATGGAGACAATGGAGGGGAACCGACCGATAAACAAATCATATATCAAAACATATAATTGAAATGGAGTGCTGGTTCGAGGAGGAGACATACAGTACGGTAGACTATGAGGATGTTGGGGTGCACATGCATGGACACAAGCTGGCACCTCCTCATGTGATAATGCCCCGGTTGTCTGGAAAAATTTTGATTTCTTTGTATCCTTTTTTTTTTTTTTTTTTTTACACAGCCACAACCTGTAAACACTACCTGCCAACTCTGGTTTTGCGCCAAACTTGAAGGTATCACAAACAGAAGGCACTGGATACCAATTTGGTTCACTGTCCAGAGCTCCAACCCAGATCTGGACAACAGTGTTTGCTTGTTAATTATTTTCTTTTCTGTTTCTTTGCTTTTTTTGCATTTCATCATCCCAGGTATAGACATCTTTCCCTATTCCTTATTTGAAACCCAAATCAGTCAAGAATTAAGTCCACACCCCCCCTAACACCCCCCCCCCCCCACCACCACCACCCCCCAATAGTCCCTGGATAGGAGGGTCCGGCCCTGAATGGATATGTGAGAAATCAAAGCAGCAAAATACCGTAAAAGTGATCCTGGGGGTGGGGCCCCCGACACACAGCTCTACGTAACGCACAGGCAGAACACACACGCGCGCACACGCCGACCATGCTACCGCTCCGATGGACCTGGGGTTCGGTGGTTGTGGGAAGACGTATGACATGCAGTCTGGGTTGTAAGGCGTGCATCACATCCCCCGTGGCCATCCTTAGAGGGGACCTATGCTCCACTGTGATCCCTGAAAGGGGAACCTTCCTCTGGGGTCTGCAGGAGGGCAGTCCCCCTGAGGAGACACGCTGGGGTGGGGGATGGGTGGAGGACGGCAGGTGATGAAATGGATCATCTACTGAAGGTAGGGATCTGTGCTACAGCTGTGATTCAAACATCAAGGGATTTCCAGTTGTTTGTCTAACCTAGACTTGGTTGACTAAAGTGCCTGACAATCTTTGGTCTACCAACCTTACAGGTTGTAATATCGCAAGCCATGTCAGAATGCATTTGGAAGAAATGAAGGTGGTGACGGAGGGGGGGGGGGGGGGAACAGTGTAAGGAGAAGACAGCACATCACTACAGGTATTTCCAGAACCCATTCATGGTCACCACTCACAGTTTCATCCTCTTAAAGTAGACCTCTAAAGGCAGGCAGATATGTTCACATCATCATCAAACCCTGAGCAAAGAGAGCATGTCTCCCAAGAGGAAAAACTAAGACTTTACATTTTATGGTTGAAATATATATATATATATTCCTTAAGGAATACAAAATTAAATATGAGGATATGTGAATGCATTACAACCTTGGAAGCCTCTACTACTTGCCAACATGTAGGTGGCCCAGTGTAGTGTTGTGGGGATATAAAGGTCTACTGCAGGTGTATTACTTGTGGTAAACACCTCGTCTGACTCCTAGTCCAATCAGCTCCCAGTTCCATTAGTGACTATATAGTAGCTGTAAGCATGGGTTTTTAATCGGAGGATGAGGGGAAGTGGGGCCGTGGCTTCCATTTCCTCTCCATGACAGATTTCCCTGCCACACCGTGTGGTGGTAGAAAATACCAAGGTACCAACTGGAGAGAGAGAAAGGAGCAGAGAGGGGAGAGAAAGAGAGGGTGGGGTGCGGGTTTGGAAGGAATGGGAGGTCGAGAGAGAGGGGAGAGCGGGTTTGGAAGGAATGGGAGGTAGAGAGAGAGGGGGAGAGCGGGTTTGAAAGAAATGGGAGGTAGAGAGAGAGAACCACAACAGGCCTTGGGATGATTCAGCGGGGTGATTTGCCACGTAATGCTGAACTGAGCAGGAACGACCAGCTCCCATCCTGGGCCTGGGCCAAACGGAACTAACCAACCCCATCATTCTGCAGCTCGGCTCCCCTCATCCCCCTCCCCTCCCCCTCCCTTCGCTCCGATGGTTAGCTGACAGCTCTCCGCCACTGTCCGCGACACACTCATCTGTCCCACCAGTCCCCGCTGTGAAAACAGTTCCTCCAACGTGGTTAAAGAAGAAGGGCCTGGTGCTGTCAGGCAAATAGTGTCCTAGGGCCAAATAGTGCCCTACCTGACATCACAATGCCGTTCCGATGCAAGGACGCGTCCGTTGCTATGCCAAACTTAAATTCCTGAGATATCTACGCGTGCTAGCAGGAAACTGTCATGGTTGCTATACTGGTTACTAGGTAGGAAGTTTTGTATTTAGGCTTATTTAAACCAGTTTATTCTACTCTAAGATTTAAAGTTTTCACTCCTTCGATAGCTAGTGCTAGGTAGCTAGTTGTTTTCGTCGAAAAAATTACTTATTTAGCATCAATTTTAACAGACCGGGAAGGCAACACGTGGCACACCTAAATACAAAACTTCCTATCTAGTAACCAGTATAGCAACCATGACAGTTTCCTGCTAGCACGCGTAGATATCTCAGGAATTTAAGGTCGGCATAGCGACGGACGCATCCTTGCATCGGACGGCATTGTGACGTCAGGTAGGACACTATTTGGCCTGACAGCGCCATGCTTACGTCACTGGTGCAAATGTGCAGACAGGGCTGGTGTGCATAGATTACCACGGTAGGGAACACCCTGGGTTATTCAACAGCTTAGGCTTCTAAATTGCCTCTGATTCTTTCAATAAAATCATTCTTAAGGTTAACTCAGCAACTACTTCTTAGTCACACTCACACACTGTTAGTTCCACCTGCTCACCAACACACATGCATGTTATAAAGGCTCTTAGTGAGCCCCTTAATGATTCACTTCCAGAACAGGAGGAATATCGGGAGCGAGTCTGTGCAGAAGTTACCGTGTGTGTGTGTGTGTGATACAAACATTCTACAAGTGCAGAATGATGGCTTCAACTGACTTTCAAAGTGCTAACAGAATCTACAGAAAGTTATTCAGGTTGTCATAAAAAACTAGATTTCACATGGTATGCATCCACTAAAAACATATTCTCATCCTTCACTATTTACAGCCCTACGATTGGTGCTCCATGCTAACGCTAACTCGCTGGCTCGCATCAGCTCTTAAACATGCCGTGGGGGCATGGAAGATAAAACAACCAGCAATTACTGGTTAATATTAGTTAATAATCACATCAACAGGTACTCATATGGGCTTCTGCTCCTGTCTGGCCCCCCTTCTCCTTAGTAGAGACAACATAACAAATCAACAACAACATAACAAATCAGTTATCAGGCTACGGGCCAAACAATTTAACGCGAACGCTATTATGCGACTTTCAGTGTCAACTAAAAACAGGATGTCTTACGTTGTCTGATTGCGAGGAAAACCAAACGTTATGAAATGTTTATCGAGCATTCTTCCATAAAGCCTTCCTTGGAAAGCCTTCCTTGTCAGTTGTTCCCAGTGAGAATATGCGGTCCAGACAGAAGCAGGGTTGCATGCACGTGTCCTTGTCTCCTCTACCCAGCTTCAGGGAACCACATGCACGTAGCCACTGGTGCCCTCTGCTCGTTTTATTGCTCTAACCAATCACAGGCACCACATCATCTTAAACCCCCCCCCCCCACCACACACACACACATCACACACCCCCTCCCTCCCCCCAAACACACATCACACACCCCCTTTCAAACACACCCATATTAGAATAACTACATTGACATATGAGAAAACATCTTATCCCCCTAACCCTTGACCTCATCTGACCCCACCCCCTTGACCTCATCTGACCCCACCCCCTTGACCTCATCTGACCCCACCCCCTTGACCTGTAGTAACCCCACCCCCACAAACTTGACCTCTATAAAGATAGTAAGAATGTGTAAAGCACCTGGCAGCCATGCCTGTTACCATGGTGATCAGGATGGGGTCAAACCCTTTCCCTGCAGTCCCGCTCGGAAACAGACTGAGCTTCATCGCCCCCCGCTGGCCTGGAGGAACATCTGCCCAACGAGACTCTGTCCCCCCTCCAGGGGCGGGGCCACTGGTGTGAGGGGCGGGGCCACTGACGTGAGGGGCGGGGCCACTGACGTGAGGGGCGGGGCCACTGACGTGAGGGGCGGGGCCACTGACGTGAGGGGTGGGGCTACTGGTGTGAGGGGCGGGGCCACTGACGTGAGGGGCGGGGCCACTGACGTGAGGGGCGGGGCCAGGTTCGTAACCAAGACTGGGACACTGCGGCATCCTTATCACCATGGCGACAGGCGTGACGAGTAAAGGAACAGGCGATGGGAGGGGTCATGGAGGAGGAGACCAGGGCGGTGGTTCCATCATCACATTCACTGGGTTTAGTGAAGCTAAGCCGGAGCAGAGAGCTTGGCGCTGACACCTCACCTTGAGGACAAGGTCACACCTGCACTCCTGGGTCTGTAAACGAACCCTTCACAAAACTGGACCAACCCTAAACCCTTCACAACTTTAAATACTCTTCAGAAAACAACACAAAACATAAACAAACCCGACGGAGCATTCATTCATCCTCACTGTAACACAGAACCCCTGCAGAGAGAGAGGGGGGGAGAGAGAGAGAGAGAGAGGGAGGTGTAGTCCCTCTGTGGGAACTATGGAAACAAGGAGGCCTCCTCATCCATTTCTCTCCTTGTCCTTCATCCTTAAAGGGTCTCCCAGGTGGTTGCTGTAGAAATCAAGAGTAACATCCAATCAAGATCCGCCCTGGGGCGGAGTCATCAATCACCAGTAGTGCTGGGCTTAGGAATAGGAAAGGAGGGAGAGGTGGGTAACTCAGCAAATGGAAAATGGGGGTGGGGGGGGGGGGGGGGTGTAACAGGAGCAGTACTAGTGTAGTTATAGTAGTAACAATAGTAGCAGTAGCAGTAGTATTCCTCTGGGGGACTGGGGTAGTAGCAGTAGTAGTCGTCGGTTGTTGCGTGGTGGAGCAGAGCGCCTCTCTACTGGTCGCCCGTGGCCTTGTCCATGAGGCCGGGGGGGGAGGCGGGTGCCGGGCAGTGCAAGGCAGCCTGCCGGTTGCGCTGGTAGAGCCGGTAGCCCTTACGGCAGAGCAGCACAAACCAGTACACCTGCGGTGCCATGATGCACAGGCTGCCCAGGTTGACGGACAGCGGCAGGTGGAAGGGGACTCCGTACACCGGGACGCCATAGTGGCGCCCGTACACCCAGTACATGTAGGGGAACAGAGCGATCCGACACACAAAGAAGCTGAGCAGGACCATCCCGCCGTTGGCCTTGTGCACCGAGCAGTCCTGCAGCCCCAGCTGAGGGGGAGGGGGGATGAGGGGGATGGAGGGGGGGGAGGGAGGGGGATGGAGGGGGGGGAGGAGGGAGGGAGATGAGGGGGAGGGAGGGGGGGGAGGGAGGGGGGAGGGAGGGGGAGGAGGGAGGGGGGGGAGATGAGGGGGAGGGAGGGGGGGGAGGAGGGGGGGGAGGGGGAGGGGGGGAGGGGGGGGAGGGGGGGTGAGAGGGAGGGAGGGGGGGGGGAGGGATGAGGGAGTAGTGAAGATTGTAAAAGGGACAGAAAGAACACAGGTCATTTACTGAGATTTAAACAGAATCCTGCACAGAGCTGTGCGTGTGAGTGTGTGTAGGTGTGTGTGTAGGTGTGTGTGTGTAGGTGTGTGTGTAGGTGTGTGTGTAGGTGTGTACGGTATGTGTGTGTGTGTATGTGAGTCTCACCTGGATAAGGATCTTCCCCAGGGAGACGAAGGGTGTGCTCAGCTCCGTCAGGAAGAGGCACCCGATAAAGTAGTCCCCCTGCTCCCTCCTGAGGAACTGAGACACAGGACAGGATCACCATGGTGATCACACACACACGCACCCCCACACTATAGCCATCTACATTTGCTGTGTGTGTGGTTGGGTAGGAGAATGCAAGTCCAACCCTAACCCAACCTAACAAATTACATCTAAGGAGGAAAGGTGGGAGACGGGGAAACAGAGGAAGTGGAGAATATTTCACACTTGAGAGGGAGAAGAGAGGGTGAGGAAATCAGCAGGGAGGGGGGATGAGAGGAGGGGGAGTATAGCAGCAGGGAGAGGGGAGGAGAGGAGAGGAGGGGGAGGAGAGAGGAGGTAGAGATGGGAAGGATAGCAGCAGGGAGAGGAGTGAGGAGGAGAGGGGGGAGGAGGGAGGAGGAGGAGAGGGGTGAGGAGGAGAGGGAGAGCGGGGAGGAGGAGAGGAGGGAGGAGGAGAGGGGTAAGGAGGAGAGGAGGGAGGAGGAGAGGGAGAGCAGAGCAGCAGCTGGAGCTGAATAATGGAGGGGGTGGGGAGGTAAGCTGATCTCACATCACCATGGCCAGCCACAGCAAACATAGGGCCAGGTTTCCATCCACCTGGCTACACCTGAGCACAGCACAAAATGGCTGCCTCAGTACCTGTGTGTGTGTGTGCGCAAGTTTGTGTCTGTGTTTCCATCTTGCTTACCACAGGGGAAAATATTCAGGAGGGTAATGACTGAAACTGCCCCGTATTTTGGACTACTGGCAAAAGATGTCTTGAGCAATATGATGATATCCCACATTATCTCGTAATGTACATTTCTTATATAGGCAACAATTACTTTTACTACTACAAATTAAACACACACGTGATACACATCCATAACATGTGTAAGTATTTAGTTTTCATTTGTTATCAACTTGTGAACACGCAGTCCCTCAGTGAAAGTTAAATGTTAGCTAGCTACGTAGCCATTAACAACTCGTCCCGCTTATTTTCAGTATGACTTTCAATATGTCAATATGACTTTACAGCAGACAAGTAATGCTATACAGCTATTGTTCATGAATCAATGTTGAGCTTGTTTACGGTGTTACTTGACCAGACTGTATGTCATCACCCAAAGTCAATCAGCTAGCAAGATAATACATGGTGTAGCATTAGCTAGGCTAGCTGCTCATAGTAGCATAAGGTAGGCTAGATCAGTGGTTCTCAACCCTGGTCATCAAGTACCCCCTGTCCTGCATGTTTTATGTTTCCCTGCTCCAACACACCTGATTCAAATGAATGGGTCATTATCTAGTTATGCAAAAGCCTGCTAATGACCATTCATTTGAATCAGGTGTGTCGGAGCAGGGAAATATCTAATTAAAACATGCAGGACAGGGGGTACTTGAGGACCAGGGCTGAGAACCACTGGGCTAGATGCTCATTGTTGCATGAGCTAGGATAGCTGCTCTCAGTAACATCAGCTAACCCCACAGGTACTCCCTCCCTGGCTCACAATCAGCCAATCATCTCCCTTGATGGAGTGACAGTCAATCACCAACACTTGTTGACAACAGGCATTTTCTTCAGTTGCAACATCGACGTGTGACACGACAAAACAAACAGCGTGGAGCTGACGTTGAAGAGAAAGGATGATAAAAAAAGGACACGTCAGCTTGACAGTCTGACCGATAACACAACACTGTTGTAAGAGGGAAGGCAACAAACTAATTTGATCATGTGATGTCATCCTCCACCTCCTCCTCCACCCCTCCCTCCACCTCTCCCCCCTCCTCACCAGAGTGACAGGCAGCAGGATGGTGAGCAGAGCAATGTGATGGAGGACCAGCAGGAATTCTCGCCGGACGAAGGTGTTGACCGTCCTCAGAGAGTGCTCCTTATACTCCTCGTGGCCTTTGACCCGGAAGCGGTGGTAGTGGCTGAGGTACATGGCGTAGATGTCATAGGTCATGTAGGGCACACCGTACCAGATCACAAAGTAGGTGGTCAACCAGTGCCTGACAGAAAAAAAAAGAAAAAAAAATATATATATATTCAGAAGTTGGGAATAAAAAGGCACAATGCGTTTTCTTTCTGTTTGTGTGTGTTGTGTGTGTGTGTGTGTGTGTGTGTGTGTGTGAGTGAGTGAGTGAGTGAGTGAGTGAGTGAGAGAGAGAGAGAAAGAGAGAGTGGGTGTGTGTAGCAAGCGGGTGTTGTTAAGGGTCTCTTGTATGTAGAGGCTTCAGAACAGAGCAGGGCTCTGTTCAGGCTGCAGACTCAGAACAATGTGGTTGTGCTCGACAACGCCTTCTTTAACACACCAAGTCTGTTGCCTTCATATGAAAATAATAAGCATTGAAGTATAATAGAATGTCATAAAATATAGGTTTTAGCAATGGAGTTCATAATTAATGGTTTCCATTCTAATTGTAAAGGCACCTTTAATTAGGTTTAATTAAACCATTGCTAATAATTTTTCTTTTAACCCAGGCCAGACTAATTCTGAAGGATTAGGCTATTAGTATTAGCATTAGCTTAGCGCCAAGAAGGTCAGGAAATAATGGGGATGCTGCATGCTAGGTTAGCCTTGATCTGACTGGTGATGGAGGACGACGATGAGCTTGCCAAGGACAAGGAGACACCAGGAGAACAGGCCTTGGAGACAAGGAGTCACGGGTGTGTGTGAAGTGCGTGCCTGTGTGTGTGTCGGTGTGTAGTCTGGTCGGGCCCCACTAGGACAGAAAAACAAACCAGAGTGTGTGTGTGTGTGTGTGTTTTTTGCTCCACCACTGATAAAGCGGAAAGATAAGGTTTTATTATTGGTTAATATCAGGTCAGGAGACCCAGGGATGGTGCTGTGATTGGCTGCCTCACCTGTCAGTCAGGACGTTGTTGCTGCATCCGGACACCACAATGACGCCCGCTGTGGTTGCCATGACTGCGTGGATGGAGGACACCAGCCTGGAAACACACGTCACACACACGTCACACACACGTCACACACACGTCACACACACGTCACACACACGTCACACACACGTCACACACACGTCACACACACGTCACACACACGTCACACACACACAATGCACCAAGGCCAACTGGAAGGTAGTTCCTCAACAGTTAGTACAGGTTAATGTACCATTATGACGCTCATATCTAAAAGTAAATACAATTTAAAAAAACATCTTACTTAAACAAAGTTGATCTAAAACTTTGCCGAGATATTTACATTGTCTTCTAATTAATAGAGCAACCTTTGTCCAAAGCGACATACAAATAGTGCGGTACAGTTTGCCTGAGCTCCGTTTCACCATGCACAGGTCAATCACCTCATCACCGCGATGGGGACCTTTTAATAAACCACATGCAGACACGGTTTGTTCTCTGTGGCCGGGCTGGACCAGCACAACAACACACGACCAGGGAGTCTCTGGAGGAGCAGGGAGACTCCCCATCCCTCCATAACCAGCTGACCCCTGACCCTTTCCTAAGATGAGGACTGTCATTCCTCCTTTACGTTTTTACTTGACAGTAACTTCCTGTTTCTAGACTGGCTACTGTGTTGGGTCACCCTGCGTCGCCACAGAGATGCCATGGCTTGGCATGGTAACCAGGGTCATGTGACTGGCTCTGCATGGTTACCAGGGTCATGTGACTGGCTCTGCATGGTAACCAGGGTCATGTGACAGCCCCGGGCTGAGCTGGATAAGACCCCCTCCCCCTCCTCGGCTCTCAGGACTGCACGCTTGGTCACAAGACCCAGATCTGCACAAACCAGACATTGTCCTCCAGTACCCTGTTAACGGCCGGCGGCGCGGGGGGGGGGGGGGGGGGTGTATGTAAGGGCGGGGGTAGAGGGGTGGAATGAGAGTGGGGTTGGTGTAACGGGGGGGGGGGGGGGGGGGATTTTCTCTTCCTGTATATTACTAACTGTAGCCCACTAAAAGACAACCTTGCAAGATAACATGCATCTTTCTCCCTGAGACAGCGTTATCTGCTCTATCTCCTAGGCCTCCTGCCCCCACCCTAACCCTGCTAACACTGCCCCCACCCTAACACTGCCCCCACCCTAACCCTGCCAACACTGCCCCCACCCTAACACTGCCCCCACCCTAACCCTGCCAACACTGCCCCCACCCTAACCCTGCTAACACTGCCCCCACCCTAACCCTGCTAACACTGCCCCCACCCTAACCCTGCTAACACTGCCCCCACCCTAACACTGCCCCCACCCTAACCCTGCCAACACTGCCCCCACCCTAACCCTGCTAACACTGCCCCCACCCTAACCCTGCTAACACTGCCCCCACCCTAACACTGCCCCCACCCTAACCCTGCCAACACTGCCCCCACCCTAACCCTGCCAACACTGCCCCCACCCTAACCCTGCTAACACTGCCCCCACCCTAACCCTGCTAACACTGCCCCCACCCTAACACTGCCCCCACCCTAACACTGCCCCCACCCTAACACTGCTAACACTGCCCCCACCCTAACCCTGACCCTGCTAACACTGCCCCCACCCTAACCCTGCTAACACTGCCCCCACCCTAACACTGCCCCCACCCTAACACTGCCCCCACCCTAACACTGCTAACACTGCCCCCACCCTAACCCTGCTAACACTGCCCCCACCCTAACCCTGACCCTGCCAACACTGCCCCCACCCTAACCCTGCTAACACTGCCCCCACCCTAACCCTGCCAACACTGCCCCCACCCTAACCCTGCTAACACTGCCCCCACCCTAACCCTGCTAACACTGCCCCCACCCTAACCCTAACCCTGCCAACACTGCCCCCACCCTAACCCTAACCCTGCCAACACTGCCCCCACCCTAACCCTGCTAACACTGCCCCCACCCTAACCCTGCTAACACTGCCCCCACCCTAACCCTGCTAACACTGCCCCCACCCTAACCCTAACCCTGCCAACACTGCCCCCACCCTAACCCTGCTAACACTGCCCCCACCCTAACCCTGCTAACACTGCCCCCACCCTAACCCTGCTAACACTGCCCCCACCCTAACACTGCCCCCACCCTAACCCTGCCAACACTGCCCCCACTCTAACCCTGCTAACACTGCCCCCACCCTAACCCTGACCCTGCTAACACTGCCCCCACCCTAACCCTGCTAACACTGCCCCCACCCTAACCCTAACCCTGCTAACACTGCCCCCACCCTAACCCTGCCAACACTGCCCCCACCCTAACCCTGCTAACACTGCCCCCACCCTAACCCTGACCCTGCTAACACTGCCCCCACCCTAACCCTGCCAACACTGCCCCCACCCTAACCCTGCTAACACTGCCCCCACCCTAACCCTGCTAACACTGCCCCCACCCTAACCCTGCTAACACTGCCCCCACCCTAACACTGCCCCCACCCTAACCCTGCTAACACTGCCCCCACCCTAACCCTGCTAACACTGCCCCCACCCTAACCCTAACCCTGCTAACACTGCCCCCACCCTAACCCTGCTAACACTGCCCCCACCCTAACACTGCCCCCACCCTAACCCTGCTAACACTGCCCCCACCCTAACCCTGCTAACACTGCCCCCACCCTAACACTGCCCCCACCCTAACCCTGCTAACACTGCCCCAACCCTAACACTGCCCCCACCCTAACCCTGCTAACACTGCCCCCACCCTAACCCTGCTAACACTGCCCCCACCCTAACCCTAACCCTGCTAACACTGCCCCCACCCTAACCCTGACCCTGCTAACACTGCCCCCACCCTAACCCTGACCCTGCTAACACTGCCCCCACCCTAATCCTGACCCTGCTAACACTGCCCCCACCCTAATCCTGACCCTGCTAACACTGCCCCCACCCTAACCCTAACCCTGCTAACACTGCCCCCACCCTAATCCTGACCCTGCTAACACTGCCCCCACCCTAACCCTGACCCTGCTAACACTGCCCCCACCCTACCCGTACACTACACCCACCCTTCTCTAACACCACCCTACCTCAGAGTCCCGTTGGCAGAGCATCAAACCCAGCTAGCGTGGAGAGGGTGGAGCCCCTGCCCTCCCCGCCCTTCTCGCCCTCCCCTCCTCGCCCTCCTCACCCTCCCCACTCTCAGCTGTCCTGCAGACAGAGGCCATGGTGTCTACAGGTGGGTCTCTTTCACTCCAGGTTCCTCACCTGATGGAGGTTCTAAACCCCCACAACGAAGATACAGAGGGATACCTGAGTGAGCTTTGGTAACCAAATCGTAAATATAACAGGATTTATTAGTATAATAATATTAATTTGTGCTTCACTGTGCTGGTGCAGGGTC
Source organism: Osmerus eperlanus (assembly GCF_963692335.1). NCBI lineage: Eukaryota > Metazoa > Chordata > Actinopteri > Osmeriformes > Osmeridae > Osmerus > Osmerus eperlanus. The sequence continues at coordinate 13,556,623 of NC_085036.1, forward strand.
CAGAGCTTTGCCCTGGCTGGTGCACACAGATGAGACAATACTAATCCTCTCTGCTGTGCCAACTAGGGCAAGGTCATGACTTCAGGTGCCCTGCTTCAATCGCACCATGACACCATGCAGATAGCTGCTACACAGACACCAGCAGGAAGTATGAATTCAACACATAGCTAGGGCCACATAGAAAATGATGCATATTACTCTGCCTAGGCTGCTTAGAGGTGGGGAGTTAAGTTTAAATATGTGATGTAGGTTACTGCTCTGCGGGAAAACATTTCACTGCCGATCAAGAGGTCGCAGGTTCGAATCTCCCATCCCCTGCTCGGTTTCGGTCCATAAACCCATGACCCAGTTGGGTAATTTCAAAGGAAGGGAGGGGAGGGAGGGGGGGGGTAGTTATGACGAAACCTGTATAAAAGCTCAAGCACTACCCAATCAGAGGCCCCTTTTCTGACACCACGAACACAGCTGCTGGTAAAGATAAGTCCTATCGCTTTCCCAAACACCCACCATCCCGGGCTGTGAAGGCCGTGTAACAATACTCCGGTTGTTGAGCATGCACATGAACAGAGCAACGTTACATAGTAGCCGGTCAAATAGCCCATCAGGCTGAATGGATGGCAGCACCCGTGCAATGGCAAGCTAGCCAGTCAGCAAACCCCCTAAGGCATCGAAACATGCGTCTTAAAATGCATTTTCCGTTAGATGAGCATTAGAGAATTAATAACAGCGTGATTAAGGCCAAGCGCTCTTCTCGGTGCAATTCAGCGCGTTACATTGCGTAACTCAGCCTCGCTAGAGCTCTGTAGGGATTATTAGGTGAAGTGACAGGGTTCAAATGAGCATCAAACTGACCCCTGCGCATGGAAGCGTGTCATTTTGACCACGACAGAGCAGATAAGGATGGTCATATGTTGCAATTCGCTGTACAAGTCAATTCTTGCGACGTAAACGCTGCAACAAGATTGTATTACATTAATGGACATTGGGGTAAATAGACATCCCAATAATTGTAAAAAAAATAAATAATAATAATTGCCTCTGCTTTTGTTTTGGTCCCTGGCGAGCTAACGTTATTAGCGCTTTACAGAGACGTATGAAGCTTTAGACCCACAAATTGTTTTATCACTTGCGCGGCCAGCTAGCACGTTGCTTCTTAGCTAGCTAAAGCTTGGCCAGCTAACCATATCCAATGATAGCTAGCTAGATACACACTTTCACTATGAGCGTATTTATATTTACCTCTCGCTGACCAGTACAACATCGGCATCTGTCCACTGTTTGAAAATGGACGGTAGTACTTTCCGAAAGACGAAGAAGAGACCTGGAAACACTACGACGCCGCAAACCAGCACTTGCAACATCTTTGCGTTGCACTTGTCCCGCAATTGAGCTGGCGACCTATCTATTATAATCTGGCTCGAAGATGGCCCGAGTGTTTTACACACCGCGTTTTAACACCGGTGACTGGGAATCGCCGTGCTGGCTAGACTGCATTAGTGCTCACGCCACAAGATCCAGCCACCGGTGACCGCTGAGTTTTCCCCTTGCCTCAGCAGCACCACACGCACAGTACACAAAAACTAGCGGTGAAGGTATCCGGTGATTGATTGGTCTTCACTCCTGGCGCAAAGCCGGGTAGCCTGTTAGCCAACAAGCTAGCTACATACCGCAGGATACAATCCAATGTACAACCTAGAGAATAATCCGGCCAGCAAATTGTGCATTTAGTCCGCGACGAATGGGATAATTGTGCAAAATAGCAACGAGGCAAGGACTCGGGATCTAGGCTACTCTGCGACGAGGTAGCATCAACGACTCGACAAGCGGTTTTAATTCCTGCCCTGAGTCTCCTGACAGTGCAGACAACAAACACAATGTGCATTCCGCAGGATAGCGCCACCTAGTCAGCGACAGATCCGCTTGGCACATCACCCACATTATAGCGTCGTCAAAATGTGGCCAAAATTAAGGAATGTAGCAGGTTAACAACAACCGTGGGTTTTAATCAAGGATCAGCTGTACTAGACTAGAGTCACAAACACATTAGTCTCCATATGACTCTCCAAATAGCTTCAACGAAGCATCACGTTACAATCCAAAACATTACATTTGAAATATCTTCCTCTATGTGTGTGTTTGTGGCTTTAGGGGTGATATATTTTTTATTCTAGTTATAGTCTTGCAGGGAGGTGCAAAAATACATACTGAAATATGAATGAGAGTACACGAGATGGGGGTGTAGCTGAGAATGCAGTGAGCGTGCGTTTAGGGCGACGCTGCAGTTAGCATCGGCGGGTCTGTGTTTAGAGAAGGAGAAGGCTTGTAGGGGGGGCAAGCATATCAACCGCTGTTGTTAAGTTCACACACATGATCCACTGTTCTGTTTTCTGTGCAACACTCGGTGATCCCCGTTATAACCCTAATAATACCTTAACCCTAATCCCCTTAGGTTCTAACTCTGCAGTCGCCCTCCTCTCTCTCATACACACTCTCTTTTTTACATACACACACACTCTCTCGCTCTCTCACTCTCTCTTTCTCCACATACACATTTTTTACACACACTAACACACGCACACACTCTTTCACATAGAGTGAACTATCATCCTTCTACCTTATCAACTGCCTGCCTAGATTAAATTATAGATTTGTAGATATACCTATGTGGATATCTCTATACAGATTTTAAAATATATATATATATATCTATACCTATGATCCGTCCTCCTGCCTGAGAGTGCTGGACTTCCTGTGACAACCAACCTCACACACACAAAGACCCAGTCTAACCTACCTCTAATCAACACAAACAATAGTATCTTCACAATAGTCAAACCAATCAAAACAAACACTCCGCTATCTTTAAAATACAGTTAAACCAATCAACACAAACACTAGTATCTTCAAAATACAGTCAACCTAATGTAACACAGGCAGTATAGTATCTTTAATACACACGAACGTATAGTTTATTGCTGTGAGGGGTGAAACCCTTCTAAACTGGGTTGGGTGAGGTGCCTTTTGGTCTTGGATGTTATATTTGAATGTCAAAATCCCCATGATCTACTCTTGGATGAAATAATCAACAGAGAAATACAAAGTGTGTGTTTCGTCACGATGAGGCGTAATGTCGCACGGTAAACAATGTGAATGTGATGCTGGGATGTTCAGTCTCAGTGTATGTCCAGTTCCTCATTACACAGAGATAAGAAGCGATACTTAAATAGACCTTTTATGATCCCGGTCATAAACTGCCAATATGTGGACGTGTAGCTATCAGGATGAACATCCGCTTCCACACTCGGAGAAGTAGCGTTTCCATGGGGATGTGATCATGATGGGGTGTCTGATGTTCAAGGTGGTTATAAAAGCAGGTGGGTTACTCACAGCTGGTCTCGCTGAAACAGAAGGGGAGAGAGACACTGTCCTGATCATCCTCTCAGGTAGGGGCCGTTTGCTGAATGTTGGCTACGAGTTTTTGATCTCTTTTGTGTAGAAACCATAGAGAATCTCCCTGAAAAGGTAGTGTTTAATTAGTGTTTAATGTGTTTGTGATCAAAAGGAATTCTACAGTGGTGTATTCTCAGAATCACATACATTGAAATGGAGTTGAAATGGAATTTCATGGAGAATTCCTACAGTGTACAGTAGATGCTATATATTTAAAATTGTAAATGTGAAAAGAACGTGTCAACCAGACATTCTGTGAAAGGAAATGTAGCTTTCTCCAGAAACCACGACAGCTTCAAGATGTACTTCACAAGTTTCCCAACTGGCTCCAACAGTGTTTACTGTGTATAGGCTATTTCACAACAAACACCTCATGTTGTTTAATATAACATTTATTGTAATATTCACGTCTTAGAAGCCGATTAATTTAAGTTGCTCTGCAACCTTTTCTGAAGTGTTTTTTATTGATTTATTTTCATATTCCTTCTCCTCATGTCTCCCAGATAGTTGGCAGTCGAAACATAACACACCTGAGTCAGTTTTCCTAGCAGCAATACTGAACATCACCACCATGTCTGTGAAGTTGAACCTTCTCTCTCTGTGCCTGCTTGGAACAGGTATGAATGTTAATTCATACGTACAACTACAAGCAAAGAAAAAGACAAGCTTTCCTAGAGGCTAGTTCACACTGCCTTAACAAACACTAACAATTCTACTGTTGGCTGTTGGGTTTAGAAAGACAAATGTCATTCTCACACTCACCCAACAAACGCCAACAGCTGTTGGGTTGTGTTTGTCTGGTGTGATACCCCTGTTGGCATTCGTTGTGGCAGTGTCAAAATGACAGTTATCTTAAACAGCCAGTTGTTAAATAGCCAGTTGTTAAACAGCCAGACTCTTTCAGTATTCCCTCTGTAGGGAACCCTGTTTTAACCCTCGTGCTGCCTTCGGGTCACATGACCCAAAGGTTCATAACGAACCATCGTTGTGTTTACCCAATTTTACCCAATACAAAAACAAATACAAATAATTTTCTTTTAACCATTCCAATGTGGGGGGTCTGAGACAGCCCGACAGTTAAAAGAAAATGCTTCACTTTGTTTTTGTATGAGGTAAATTTGTCGCAATACGACGGTGGGTCACAATGACTGATCGGTCAGAATGACCCGAAGATAACACAAGGGTTAAACACAAACCTCTTCTTTCACCAGTGATTCTCTGTGCAGCTGCCACAAGTACACCACCCCCCCAGCCCACCACCAATCCCACCAGCACTACTGAAGAGATCATCACTCTAACCAATCCCACCAGCACTACTGAAGAGATCTCCACTCTAACCAATCCCACCAGCACTACTGAAGAGATCACCACTCTAACCAATCCCACCAGCACTACTGAAGAGATCACCACTCTAACCAATCCCACCAGCACTACTGAAGAGATCACCACTCTAACCAATCCCACCAGCACTACTGAAGAGATCTCCACTCTAACCAATCCCACCAGTTCTAGTGGAGGGAATTCAGAAACTACCAATATCAGCATCGAGCAGGAAAATGGAGGTTTTTCGCCAGGTGAAATTGCTGGAATAGTCATCGGAACGATAGCAGGGGTGGCTGCTGTGGGTGAGTGTGAACACACACACACTACACACTACACACACACACTATACACACACCATCCAACGTGGTCTCCCCGCTTTCATTCTGAGCCCAAATGAATGTAAATACAGTTATTGTGTTCAAGCTGCTCCTCCCCAATGTGTGACCATCACGGTACAGCCTCAAGCTCAGCTGAAACACGCATGTGTAAATAACATTGTTATTCCAATGTTAAACTAGAGAGGGTACAATTTCTGGGGAAATTGTAGGGTGTGCTTGCTTGCGTCGGTTGCACAGGGGTACGTTTTTGAATGACATTTTTACAACTGATATTTCTGTATATTTTATATAAAAATGCATACTTATTATTTATAAAGATTACATAGATTTAAAAGCATTTTTTTTTTGCTGCTCATTTACAACTGAAAATACGAGTGAAGTGAAGTATAGAATGAAATAGATGTCTTCTCATTTCCCCTGCAAGAGGCAGCCTCATCGTTGAATCAAAACGAATAAATTTGGCAGACCGGTGTAAAAATTGACCTAATCTCTATGACTTAAACGTCATTTTAAGTTTTTCCATTCTCATGATATTTTCAGGCATTTAGCCTACTCATTGCATTCATTCATTAATAAATAACCCCCTTTGAAGATTATTCTACGACGTTACCCGGCAGTAGAAGATGGAATCGCGATTCAAACAGTACCATCTGCTAACTGAATATAGGCCCCCAAAACGTAAATAAGCTTGACATTTATTTAGTGGAAAATCGCTCATTGATAAAAAGCTCACTGGTAGCGATCATTGTCAGTAACAACGCAAAATGCGATATAGCCCTGTGTGGAGAAGCTGCCCCGGTAAATTGTACTACTACGGTACAGTACTAGACTACTGCTGTGTTCGTCTTGGTAGCGATTGCGTTGGTTGAATTGGATTTAACGTTCCGTTGTACGGTTTAGGCTGAAATTAATTATTTTCACGAACAGATTGACAACGTTTAGGCTGTGGCAATGAAGTTCAGGTTAGTAGTTAGATAGACTTTTGATTTAAGTAAGGGGAGTGCCAAACATGTTCTGTCGCCGTTTGACTTCCTAAACAGCTGTGTAGATGTTTTTGTAGTGTCTCGCGTAGGCTACAGCGTTGCAGTGAGCAACACTGGTTTGAAACCACAGGTAATGATAATTTCACCCACAAATCGTTTACTTGTAATGTAATGTCATAATAAATCCTACAAGGAAAATGTATTTGTGAGGAATGTTTATTTTAACGATTGAAAACAGATGCATCATAGACCAATGTAGTATGTGTTGCCCGGCCAACAGAGGCTAATGTCATGATGCTAATACTTCAGTGACATAGTAGACTACTGTTTCCGAAAGTAGATGTATTTCCTTAATAAAATCAGCTTATATTGTACATTACACGTCACAATTGTGTGTCATATCACAAAGTAAAATTAGTAAATAGTTATCACCCTGGCCTCTTTGTTTGTGGCATTTCTGCAGCTCCCTTGCAGTAAAGCAGTTAGCTTAGCTATCTCCCAGAAGTTAACAAGCTGCTAAACTAATGTTCTGCTAGAGGTAGTCACGCGAGTTTTCGTGACGTTAGTGACGTAAGTAGCGTCATTGACTGTGGCTAGCAAGTTAGCCACCGTTAGCTTCACTTTTCGCCACAAAAACGTAATTTCCACTTAAACCATGCAACGGAACGTAAATCCCAATAGAAGCAACTCAATCGCTACCAAGACGAACCTTTTGACACCGCCGTTGTGTATGTAGTCCAAATATTGACTGAGTTTTAGGGGGGCAAAAAGAAATAATAATAATAATATATATGTGAGAGAACAAAGGTTGTGCTCTCGCCAAAGGCTTGAGCACACCCAATAATATATATGTGAGAGAACAAAGGTTGTGCTCTCGCCGAAGGCTTGAGCACACCCAATAATGTAATAAAAAAAAAATCTCTCTGTTTACAGGTGGGGCATTGTTTGCCGGTCTGACGTTCGCTGGGAAGTTGGGGTGATGGTGAAAACCAACTGAAGCCAGCAGTGTCCTCTGCCGTCCAGCCTGCCACTGGCTTCACCTGTGTTCCCTTTAACCCTTGTGCTGCCTTCGGGTCACATGACCCAAAGGTTCATAACGAACCATCGTTGTGTTTACCCAGTTTTACCCAATACAAAAACAAATAAAAATAATTTTCTTTTAACCTTTGCAATGTGGGGGGTCTGCGACAGCCCAACGGTTAAAAGAAAATGCTTCACTTTGTTTTTGTATGAGGTAAATTTGTCGCAATACGACGGTGGGTCACACGGCTGATGGGTCAGAATGACCCGAAGATAACACAAGGGTTAAGGCCTCAAACTGGCAGACTTTGCAAACTATTATCAGAAAAACATGTAAACATTTGTAGTGTATATGGGAAGTTTGGGGGTCAGATGGCTGAGCGCTGAGTGGTTAGGGTTTCGGGCTATTAATCAGAAGGTTGCCGGTTTGATTCCCGGCCATCAAAATGACGTTGTGTCCTTGGGCAAGACAATTCACCCTACTTGCCTCGGGGGGAATGTCCCTGTACTTACTGTAAGTTTCTCTGGATAAGAGCGTCTGCTAAATGACAATGTAAATGTAAGTTTAGCTTCTCATGTGATTGCACATGCAGTCTCTAATCTGCTGCGTCAGTCATCTGGGCTCGGCCTGAGGGCAGATGAAATGAACTGTAGGATCTGGAAATGGAAGCGGAATAAGACCATTAGTTCCAGATTCGTGCGAAAAAGACGTACAAAACGCTGTTTTGAGCCTGTTTGGGTGTATATTCTGTCGAGTGTTTTAAGTCACTAGCAAGCCATCACATTCTGCTGTGTTTTTGAGACCATCTCTGCCTTCGAACAAATCTATCGATAGGGAGTTCCTTGTTGCCAGTAAAAGGTGACTACTTCGGAGGATAGCAGCAGTTATAAATAGTTTAACTTCTGGCCAACCACGTCATGGACACTGATTTCCAGAGAGACAGAAAAGAGACAGAACATTCTATGATCTCACGGAAACTGAAAACCTTTTCTGAAACCATCACCAAATGGTACATAAAAAATATATTGAATCAAGTCTAGATTTATAATGTATAAATTTTTTGGTGTTAATTCTTTCTTTTTTTACACAAAAAGATAATAAAAAATGCCTAATGAACTATTTTAATATGATAGAACCGTGTGGGTGTGTTTTTGAGGAGCTCGAGGCAGCTGACTTTATGCTTGCATCTTTTTTCCTGGAATCAGCACTAAGCTGATTGTGTCCATTGATCCAGAGTTTGGTGTTCAGCTTTCCAGGCCCCAGGAAGAGAAGCTTACACTTCCACAGCAGGGAAGACTTCTGGAGTAGGATCTGATGCCTCGCTTATCCCGACCCCAGATAGACCAGCAAGGGGCACATAGGCCACATAACTAGTGCTACAAACTAGGGCCACATAACTAGGGCCACATAACTAGTACCACATAACTAGTGCCACATAACTAGTGCCACATAACTAGTACCACATAACTAGTGCCACATAACTAGTACCACATAACTAGGGCCACACAGGGTCACAACTCTTCTACTGTGACACATAATTCTCTTTGGACAAAAGTGTCTAATGAATAAACAGCCTTATGTCTGCAATACTCAAGTTTTATGTCACCTCGATGGTGGAGCCTGGATCACAGGGGGGGGTTAGTAACTCTAAGCACTCTCTAAGTTGCGCAATGAGAGCTAATCCCTCCAGCATTTCATCCCCTACTCAAGGTGGACTCTACCCCCACAGCCCAGAGCAGCTCTGGGTTAACCCTAACCCTTGTTAGCACTGGGAGGAGCCAGACAGAGGTTCGCTGCTACACAGCATCCCCTCTGAGAGACGACCATATGGCATGCGGTCATGAGTGTGTGGTCTGTGTGTGTGGTTGTGTGTGTGTGTGTGTGTGTACACAGAAAAGGTACAGTGAAAGTCATCTGTTTGTGTTGGTATACTGAGTTATTACGTAAGGTAGCCTCAGAGCTGTGTGTGTGTGTTTACGGTGTGTGTGTGTGTGTGTGGTGTATGTGTGTTTACGGTGTGTGTGTGGTGTGTGTGGTGTGTGTGTGTGTGTGCGTTGGGAGGATGTGTGTGTAGCCAGTCACGTGTGCGATGGGTGTTGAGTTAGTGTAGCTCTTCCTTCAGAGAAGTCATTCATTTCTACTGAAGTAGATGTTTGTTTAGGGTGATTATCTTTGCAACCATACTACCCATTGTATTTATTTTATTTTCCAAAGTGTGAATGACCTCATGAATACCGCATGTAACCTATTTCTTGTTAATTAGGTTACATGCAAAACTCTACCGATAAGAGTTAAAGTGTGATATTCTGGATCACCGGTAAAGTGTGCATACCACAGGCCTTACCGCAAGGGCCTGGGTTCAATTCCAGGATGGGACATTTCCAACATGTCCTCCCCTTTCTCTCTCTTACATTTACATTTAGTCATTTAGCAGACGCTCTTATCCAGAGCGACTTACAGTAAGTACTCCATTCCCCCGAGGCAAGTAGGGTGAAGTGCCTTGCCCAAGGACACAACGTCATTTGGTTGGCATATCCGGGAATCGAACTAGCAACCTTCTGATTACTAGCCCGATTCCCTCACCGCTCAGCCACCTGACTCCCTACGTTCATGTCTTCACTGTTTCTGTCCCCATGAGACCAGAAATGACCAAAAAAAATGACCAGAGGTCAGCTGACTGAAACATAAGGACAGGATCTTACTTTCTCACATCTCTCCCCTCTCCTCTCTCTCCCTCTTCTCTCTTTCTGCTCTAACAGAAAAGCACATCAAATATTTATTGCACTCTGAATAGCTGCTTTTAACTTGTCTTTTTATTCCAGATGTATCCAAACATACAACCTACATACCTAACCCACATCCCCAACCCAACCGCAGCTATCTGGCGGAGGGGAAGGCAGGGTTGTGACTCGCTGTGCTAGGGGATGAGTACAGAGAGACAGGGTGGCTGTGCTAGGCGATGAGTACAAGAGACAGGATGCAGAGAGAGCATCACTATCCTTCTCCTTACAAGTTGGGCTCCTGATCTGCAGAGTCACTGAGAGTATACACACACACACGAGAGAGAGAGAGACAGAGAGAGACACAGAGAGACACAGAGAGAGGAGAGAGAAAGCCAAACAAATGAACACAAACATACAGTACACTCCTACACCAAACGTTTTTAATATAGTCATGTGCATACATAACAAAACATTCTCTTGCCTCCAATTCTAACCCACAACTATCACACCTCCTGGTTAAATGTCACACACTAGTTCATTCTAGCTTTTCAGCAAGTCTGTGATTAGTGCAACTCAACTGACAGCCCCCCCCCCCATCACTCACACACACACTCACTTTCTCTTTATCCCGGCATTAACAAGATCAGTGGCATGGGGATTAGTGTCCACTCAGAGGTCAGGGGCCAGAACAACTGGGAAGGAGGGGGTGTGGAGAGGAGGATGGACGGAGAGGAGGGAAGGAGAAGAGGAGGGAAGGAGAGCAGGAGGGAAGGAGGAGGTTGAAGGAGAGCAGGAGGGAAGGAGGAGGTTGAAGGAGAGGAGGATCTCACCTCCTTCCTCGATGGTGGACTCTGCTGTCTGGGAGTTGCCTCTCTTCATCCCTGATCTCTTCAGCTGACAGGACACAGCTGCCCGTCCTCCGCTGAGCAGGACAGAGAGGCTGTCAGTGTCTCCATGAGGACTGACACGACCGAGGAGACAGTGAGCTCTCAGTCTCACATGCCAACCAATCATTTACATTGAAACAGAGGGAGAGACAGGCATCATAAGATTCATGAAACACAACAACTGTCATGTGCTTCAGTCAAACTGCCGCTCAGAGGATATGGATAACCATGAACACACACACAGACATACTCATGAACTCAGGTAAAATGCAGGGGGGCTCCAGTTGTGTCCATAGCGCCCCTCAGTGGACACAGTTAGATACAACAAGAACTCTGGCGTTGTTTTTCTTCCAGAGTTCAAATGTCAGCTGGTGTATTAACAGCTGAGGGCACTGAATGTACAAAATCACCCCAAAATGTGTTTTCACAGATGTAAAGTACTGTATTTTTACACACCCACATATCAATTCAAACAACAAGAAAACCTTGTTTTATTGTTCTGGTTTATTAATTTAAAGTTATGTAACTTTTCAAAAACATTCAATGTACTGTCATTTGTTCTTCAGCGGTTACTTCAAGTAGTCTTTTCTGCATTATATTAATTCTCTCCGAAAACAGAGACGTTTTTATATCATTAGTACTTCAGTACAGCCACATTCTCCATAAATACAAAAATAAAACATTTAGTTAAAAGACATTCTCTCCATTTAGCTACGACATCGTCATTTGTTCAGACGGTCTCTCCATGCCTCTACGTAATAGCATGGAGGAGAAAACAGAGCACCACAAACAGCTCTATGGAGTTACACACTTCCACCACTAGATGGCGCCATACTCAGAGGTCGCAGATACTATTAAGAGTACGGAATTTCAGTATAATCTGTTACAACATATTTCTGTATGTTTAGACACCAACTGAAAACACATTCTCCAGTGTGCGGTGGACATGCCCTCGTCAAAGTGCATTAACCAGGAGACATGTAAAACAAGGTCTTTCTGATGCGCGTGCACACACACGTTTGTGTCGAGTCCATTTGATCTGTTGTACATCCATGCCATCAGTCTGTATGGCTGGCCTGCAGGCTGTGTGAAGTCTATAAGACCAGTCTGTATGGCCAGTCTATAAGATGAGTCTATAAGACCAGTCCTTACGACCGGTCAGCAGCCTATGTTGCTCATATGTGTGAGGAGGAGGAGAGTTCGTAGAACAGCACATAAGCATCACTGCTGGGCACCTGACTAGACGACATGGGACTCACTCTGCAGACAGGAAGCAGAAATGCATGTTAAGAGTCATAAACACACACGCTAGCAGCCGCTAGCAGATGCTAACACACTCTAGCAGATGCTAACACACGCTAGCAGATGCTAACACAAGCTAGCAGCCACTAGCAGAGGCTATTACAGCCATGCCCTAACAAAGGCCAATGCATGCTAAAGGATGCTAACAGACGCTAACATCTTTAACACGCGCTAGCAGACGTCAATGGACACCAACACACACAGGAAGTTGCGTACCTTGTGTCGTTGTAGTTGTACCACTCCCCCAGGACGGGGTTTCTGCAGTAGGCAGTGTAGTGCCCCCCCAGAGTGGACCCTGAGTGGTTGGAGACTGCATAGAGGTTGTACACTGCATTAGCTACACAGACAGACGGGAGAGAAGTCGTATTAGTTCCTATCTCTGAAGTGGGTAACTATCACCAGATTGAGTTAACCGTTTATTTTTATTTAGTTACTCAAATCCCTTACTAGCCAAGAGAAGAACAGTAGTGGTATCAGACTAGTGTGGTGCTGGTCCTGAACATGATCAGACTAGTGTGGTGCTGGTCCTGAACCTGAACATGATCAGACTAGTGTGGTGCTGGTCCTGAACATGATCAGACTGGTGTGGTGCTGGTCCTGAACATGGGGGAACTCACCACTGCCGTCCCAGGAGAACTCTCTGAGGTCCAGGTCTTTGATAGGGAAGTTGACGAAGGTGGAGAGTTTGCTGGTTCTGACGCAAGACTCAGAGAAGCGTTTGAGGTCTGGGAGAAAATCCTGGTCAAGGAACAGGACAACTGGGTAGGGGAAACACTTCTCTTTTTATTACATTTCTATTAAATTACTTTTATCACTTGTATTATTGTTTTTATTGATTTATGTAAAGCACATTGAGCTGCAAATCTTGTATGAAATGTGCTACATAAATAAAGTCTTATTAAATAAAGTCTCATTCACTAAACACAACAATAATAACAAAAGCTCGTACAGCCTAACTCAGCTGTAAGGTTGTCCTGACTGCTCTTAGGACACGGATTACACAGCAGCTGTACAGATCCAATCACGAAGCAACCGGAAGGATACGAAGCACAAGGATCTGAGGAAACTTCTGGATGGTGAACTTCTTGGTGCATTTCCTCCTGGTTTTACACCGGCAGCAGGTCTGAGAGGAGGGAGAGACGTGGTCAGGGATGGTCAGGGCACACGGCTGAGGCCAGGGACGGCTAGGGTATACCAACATGTGAACACGGACTCAAAGCAAACACGTCTGTGTTCAGACTCACCGGTTTCTCATCTCCATCCAACACATCCTCTCTGGTGAAGAGACGCATGCAGTCCATCAGATTCACCTCCCCGGTGCTCTTCTAGGAAAACCAACTATGATTTAGACTGTGTGTGGACATGCGTGAATGTTTTAAACAAAAAACATGTAGCACATGTTCCTACCATAAGTGTGTGTGTGTGGCTCACCTTAGCGACTGGCAGGGAGAGATCCCAGAAGGGGTCAAACACTGTAGAACAGTAGCCACAGTGACTACAGGTCAGAGAGCTCTTCAGCTGCCCCACAAACAGATCTATGACACACACACACAGAGGAACACACTGTTACACACTGGTTTACACACACAGTCACACACACAGTTAAAGAACAACACTCAACAGTGACCTCCAGAGCCAGTCTGCCAGGTACTCACCCACCACCTTGCTGTCCTCCCGCTCCAGGTATCTGTTCCACATCCTCATCCCCTTCTCACTGTCCCTGGGAGCAGAGTCATACAGGTTAGACTCTGACCCTGGGTAGATCAGTTGGTGTGTGTGTGTAAGTTTAAGTGTGTGTAGGGTTAGGTGTGTGTGAGTGTGTGTGTGTGCAGGTTAGACCAGGACTTACGAGAGGTGATCGATGTCCTCCATGGGAACCCTCGTCCTCACCCTCACTCTGTTCACCTCGTTATGGAGCCCATCCAATAGGAACCTCAGGAACTCCTGGGCATCCTGCTGACTGGAGGAGCCAGAGAGGGGAGGAGCCAGAAGGTTGATAGAGGGAGAGAGAAAGTGGAGGAAGAGGTTTAGAAGAGATAGAAATAAGCAAGCGCATGAGCCAAACGCATGAGAGGAGGCACGTCGTCACGCCACGCTCACGTGGACGCTCCGGCGTGTTCAGAGGAGGACCTACTTGTATCCCACAAACTTGGGGGCGTGTCTCTGGACCTGGGTCCGGAAGTCTGACGGGCTGATGGGCTCCGTAGAGACGGAAGACCAGAGAGACTGAGTGAGTTTGGCAAACTCTGGAGAGAGAGAGAAAGAGACAGGGAGGGAGACAGAGGGAGAGAGACAGAGAGACAGGGAGGGACAGGGAGAGAGAGACAGAGAGAGACAGGGAGACAGAGGGAGAGAGAGAGAGAGAGAGAGAGAGAGAGAGAGAGAGAGAGAGAGAGAGAGAGAGAGAGAGAGACAGGGAGGGACAGGGAGAGAGAGGGAGAGAGAGACAGAGAGAGACAGGGAGACAGAGGGAGAGAGACAGGGAGACAGAGAGAGGGAGAGACACAGAACGAAAGACAAGTGCAGGGGAGAGAGAAAGCGAGAGAAGGAAATAAGAAAACTTATTTAACAGGGGTGACATTTTAGGCAACAGCTATGAAGTGGAACATTCAGGTTTAAACAAGCTGAACAGAGTAAAAGTGTAATTGTTAACCATCTCCTAAACGGGGCTGTGTGGATTATCTCTGTGTAATAAACACCCTTGATCCAAACATGTGTATGCTGTGTCACGTCTGAAGCTAAACATCACACGATCACGCGTGTGGGCTGGAGTAGAAGCCTCCATCTACAGCAGACAGGACAAGCAGCAGGTCTGGTGTCTACCCACTGTTCCAGATAGGGTCAGGGGTCGGTCAGGGTGTTGAGAGCTCTTACCCTCCATGAGGGCAGCCTTGGCCTGGCAGGCAGGGCTGAGGTCGGAGCGGTGGCAGCCCCTCAGACAGTAGTCTCTCAGCTCAGGGGTGTTGCTCAGGCACTGCAGGATGGAGTTCATGAAACACTGGACATAGAGGAGGGGGGGGGGGGAGAAAGGGGGAAGAGAGGAGAGAATAGGAGTGGAGAGGGGGAGGAAGGGGGAAGAGAGGAGAGAATAGGAGTGGAGAGGGGGAGGAAGGGGGAAGAGAGGAGAGAATAGGAGTGGAGGGGGAGGAGATCATTTATAAGGAAGGGACAAGAGAGGAGGACAAGTGGAATATTCAATAAGGAGCAACAACAGTATTTGCTCAAAACAAACATGCAGGCAGCACACACACCCACGCACAGGATCATACAGTGATCATGTGCTTGTTTGTAGTACAGTACACACACACTCTCTCACACACACAGCTGCTGGTCACAGCAGACATGTTTGTTTTTAGTCCATAACACAGGTGCTGGTTATGGTGTACTTACGGTGTTGCCCAGGTTACGAAGTCCCACCAAGCCCTGTGGAGTCTTGTTCTGAGAGAGAAACAGGGTTGTTATGTTGCAGAATCAAAATGGTTTCCTCCTACGCACTTTCAGCACATGGCTAGCTTCAGAGCACCGTTTTACAAAACCCAGGAACCCAGCAGGACTCGTACGTGTCTCCTCTCCTGGGTGGGATGTTGTGTTGTGTGTTTTGCTTATAGTTT